>NC_080705.1:44382302-44642302 GCF_943734765.1 Anopheles ziemanni
AACACTAGTGGAGCACCATGGTACAGAGTCGGTGTACCTGTTCTGGGCCATGTCCCAGTTTCAGCAATAGCTACCAAAAATGGTACAAAAAGCAGTGTTACAACGGACGGTTCCTAAATGAACAAACCGGGTGAATGTTTACTTTAAAAGCACAGCGGAATTGTTGTTGGTCCGAATAAAACTTTATGTTAATAATTTAATCAGTTTAAATAGAACTAACAAGATGGGAAAGCAAGTGTCAACGGTTCATTAGGCTAAATGTGTGTTTATATTAAACAGTGGAATGAAATATAAAATCAACATATTTGGACCATATATATCTATCAAGACTTATTGTTAGATGATAAACAACGAAAACACATAACATATTTATTTTAAATTTATTTTCAGCTGCAAAACACCAACCACGGTAGAATTGTATCTAAACGAAACATGTATAACACTTAGAACATTAGCCAAAGCAAACTTGTTTTATTTACAAGGGAATGAAATTCAAAGGTAAACTGATTATAATGTGGAATATACGTTTAGCACTAAAAAAAATATTTACGTTGCCAAGTAAAAGAGGTAAATAGAATCCATAAAAAAAAACAAATAATAATATGGGACAGAATTTAGCACTCATTTCAAAATTAACTCGTGCAGTATCACTGATAAACTTATGAAAAATATCGAACCTGTAAACAGTAACTGTTATTAATAATTTGGCCAGTTAAACAATCCGATTAACCCAACGTGAGGTAGGTATTGTGCTCCACGGCGCAAAAGATGTGAGATTATCACGCGCCCCGATGTTACTATTGTCAGGCGTACCACAACACATGGTGTTTGCCGTGTTGTAGAACAAACGAACTGTTTCACTGTAGTGCTCGTACTAAACCGTATCACTCGCCCGGCTTATCACTCGTATGCAAAACAAACCGCATAGTAGTCCCTCGGCAGGAACGTGGTCTGGTGGATAGCTTTGTCAACACTGATCCAATGCCAGCGAGGACGAGGACAGAAATGCGACATGGCAAAATGGCGTCCGTGGAAGGGAACGACGGGTGGGAGTGTGAATTAATGTGAAAGTTTATTTGATGAGTTATTTCGTTTCATCTGTGACGTGTACGATGGTTGGCGTGACCGAGAATCGATTGGTGTCTAGGTCGGAGGTGTTACTAAGGGAATCTTTTGTGAAGTGCGATAAATATCTTTATCCAATATCCGCTTCCGAAAGGTGACAGTGGAAGGCTGTGTTTGAACCGATTATCGGACCCTCGACGAGAAGATCCAATGGCTATGAACATGAATATCATAGAATCATCTTTGTTCAATTCAACGGAAGTGATGTGCGACGGGTTAGCTCAACGATGTGTTCGAGATGGATAGATCGGAAACGCATCGGTCAAGTATGGTTGGCTTCGTCAGCAACGTTCAAACATTTCTCATTTAAATTGTTTTATGTACACCTTTTAAGCACCTTTAAGAAGCTTCTACAGATAGAGGGTAGATTTTGGCTGAAGATAAATTACCTTGTTTTGAAAATGGCCCTAGTGCCGACACATTCGCGCATTAGCCACACGCCAATACGTCTGGGAAAGTGTGAGTTGCGAGGGCGTTGCTTCGCAGGTGCCGTATTGCATGGAAATTACCATGGATAAACGAGGTTGCACCTCGAAGGATAAATTTTACCCTCTTCCGCTTGGCCGTGTGCTGGCTGAATGTGAGTGTGTGTTATTGGTCTCAACATAGAACCAATTCCAGTACAGCCGGTAGAAAACCACGTACCACCGCAGACGCCCCGTTATCGCCATTCCCCCGACATTGAAGCACGAGAGCCAAAGCAAAACGGGCAGCATTGATAAAATCAAGTGGAATTTTAAATTATTTCCACTGTCACGCTGTGATTAATTAATTTCATTAGCATTACACCGGATTGGGGTTCGCTCGCTGTGGTGCAACCGCTGGGTATCGCTGACCTTTGCGCGATCCTAAGCGATCCTCTCGGGTGGAATTCCTCCCTCCTCCCTCCCACCTCCCACCTCTCATTCTCAATTCCCTCCACACCGTCTGATTTCGCTTAGCTGCACCGAACGGACCACGTTGTTTGTTGTCTCAAGCGCGGGTAAAATCGTTTACGAACGGGAACCACGTGTGAATTGTGACACTAGGTGCGGTGGAAGAATAAGCCCACCTTCCGCCCCTAAATCCTACCCCAGGTCGTCACGGCCGCCACGCTAATGCGAGGACAACGGTGCATGACTGATCGTACAACGCGATGAAACGTAAAGTAGTTGTTCTCGTTTTCACACACCCCAACTCGCTCTTTCGTGTAGACGAGAAGGAAGCACGAAGGCCTGCGAAAAGGGTAAACGTTAATTGTGCCACGCATCGCATGCAACGTGGCTCGGGCAGGGGTGCACGCGAGGGTGATTGATTATTTATCCCATTTAGATTTTGTTGTTTTAATTAGCCAATTAAATGGCCCCGCATTTCAAAACAACGCCTCAACGCTTTGCCACAGGGTGGTGCGTATGGTTGAAAAAGTATATCGGTTTCTAACTCCTTAATTACCATTTCAATTTCCTTGTAGTTACATTCTTGGCTAGTATCGAACGTTCCAAAAAGTGTATATAAAAATTCAAAAAAAATTTCTTCCTGCGTTGGACGTTTGTTTAGTATTTACGTAATGGCTCAGTTTTTTTTATGTGGCACCTGGATTAGTTTAAACAACCCCGTCAATAATAACATTTAATTGATTGATTGTTTCAATAGAAAATGAATTAATGAATTCAATTTCACCCTTTTAAAATAGGATCATTTTAAATGATGGTAACATTCATTAAAAGCAAATTGATAAGCATTTGTCAAACTAAACCTTTTGAACGAAAATTAATAAACAACGAACAGTTTTTCCTTCCATGATTTATAAGAAGAGACGAATTTTACAATTTCTCTATAAGTTTGTCAAACATAAAATGATCGCGATTTCAAACCAGTTTCTCTAAGTAAATAGTAGTAGCTTGCAAATTGTAATAGTCAATTAAGAAAGACTGATGCATGAGTAATAATATTCTATACTATTCCAAATCCATGATATTTGATTTAATCTTTTAAAAGCTTTCTTAGCCCAAAAAGACACTTTTCCCATTAATTTTACTATTTTATCGTCAAACAATTGTCCTTCTCATTGTTGATGCTCATCTGGCAGTTTTTTTTTGTTTTTAAATATTTGGATGCACCCTGTGCAATGTTTAATTTCCGCGATGTGTATTTAACGCTTCGTGGTTCATTGCGTGCCTCTTGTGTGTGCACTCAAACAATGCAAAAGGCGTGAGGTCTGCTTCCGGCCCAGCGTATAACCACGACCGTTTTTTCCCCAACGTACCCCCACCAAATGGGCCTGCAGGCCGCCTCCACGTTGGTGAAGCCCTCCGTTGGCAATAACGCTACCGAATTGGCTAACGGATGATTATGATGGTAGAATTCCATTAGAGTCGATGCATAAATAAGCATCAATATGCTACTGAATCTATTTACACGTGGTATCGTTTTGTGCCATTGAAATGTTGTGGTTGTCTTCCCAAGTGGATTTTAGGTGGTATTGTACTGTACCTGCTAGAGCTGGACATGGGCACGGTCCAACCGGGGCTCGGTGACAGATTCCAGCAGGTTTTACGGAATGTGGCACCGAGCCCGGCCAGGGACAGATTCGTCGAAGACATGCAGATTTTCATTTAATTTTACAGGATTACACGATTTGCTGGGTGCCAGGCGATGCTGTAGCTCTGATTAATCCTGGTCGTTCTTCGGAACGGCCCTGCCGAGTGGCCCAACGCGGGATGGAGCTCTGGACCTCTGTGGGCTCCGCTTCGTGGTGATGCGGTCAGAACATTGGCGACGTTCCTTTCCGCCACAAGTGGTACACCAGCGGAAGTGCTGAACGTGTAGTTGGGCAGTCAGTCGGAGTCATCGTCGCCGTCGACGCAGATTGGTTAGTTCATTAAACATGTACGATGCGTAGTTACACATGGTTGCCTTTTTCCCGAACATCGACCAAACAGACCCTCTACCTGTACCATGGAGCAAGGGCGTGGTGGAACTGTGATGATATTCTCGAAAGGGAAGGTAAAATTGAGCAGAAATGCTACTTGCTACTGCCAAGGGACTTTGCCAAGAGTTTTAACTGTGGTCATGTCTCTATAAGAGCCTCTCGAAATGTCAATTCTCTGGACTCGGACGGTTCTGTCCAGGTTCCGGCCTGCCCGAAGCAACGACGATTGGCATTGCATTTATGCATTCGAAAGTGAAGAAACGACACAGAAATGAATGACAAATTCAGCCTACACACATATGTATGCATGTTCAAGTCAATTCTAGACCCGTCTAGTTGACGACGAGGTAGCAAGCCTAACCGTCATGAAAATGACCTCTTAGAAGAACCTTTTACCATTCACCACTATCTCTCTCTGTATGACACTCTCTGTCTCGCTTTTTAGTTGAAGGCAGGAGTATAGTTGGAAACTTCACTAGCGAATGAATCGTTCATATTTACGCGTGTTCAAAACTTTGGTGATTAAAGTTGTTTGTTTTCAATGGTCGTGCGAGAAAGCATAGCTGCGCAGAAAGTGTATAAGTGAAAGTCGTTGAATGATGTTTAATTCAAATATTATGCGAGAACTTTACGAGTTCAAAATAGTACGACATATCTTTGAAGTAGTTTTGAAACATCAAGTTTACAATCAATTGTGATTACCTTTTGAAGCTATATTAACAATCGATTCGGAATTATGTTCTCATGTCTCAAGTTCTAAAATGGAAGAGAAGAAATTGTAATAATAATAGTTAGCAAATTCAGGAGCAAGATTGTTGCATTCTGCAGGGAATATAAACTAGTTTCAGTTGGAAATTTCATTTACATATCCTTGCAATACTCTCTCCATATTGGCACTGATTCATTCTTCCTTTTACAAAAGTCAACAGACACTCAACATGTTTGTCCTGTACCCCTCAAGGCAATACTCTAATGCCACAGAACATCGCACAGGCCAATCAAGTAAGAGTCGAATTATCCTACTTGGCAAGCTTTGCGTCAAAAGTTCAAGAGTAACCTTTTACTTCCCATCCTTCCCTCGAGAACAAGGACTCCGTGGTGGAACAATGTGGGAACTAGAAATGAAGCTCAGACCTAGAACCATGGTTGCTTCTTTTGACACCATTGTGACATGCAGCTAATTATTGGCTTTCGACCGTTGCGTTTTCCGTTTCCTTTCCCTGCCCATTTGGTACTTCTGCACTCCAGCTGGGCTCAACATAAGCCGTCCTTATGATCCGATATTCTTCCAATTTATTTTTTATTCACTTGGCATTGGCGGGATTTTCCAGCAAAATGTGGATAAGGGAAAGGGAACTCACTCATTCCCGGTGCCATGCTACAACAATGATGCAGAGGTATAGGAAAAAGTTGCAAATACGAATGGGAATGAGCGAAAGACAAACGGAATGGACGAGGATAACGAATCCTCGGTTCGAACCTTCGCATCGCTGGAATGTAGCGATAACTGCTAGGGTAAGTAATGAAAAATGAATCGAAAATTGTCAGAAATAATGACACGTTCTTCGCTCTTGTTCAGTTGTCAATTTGCTAGTGATTTCTCCGTTCTTTTGTTCGATTTCCTTCGTCGATTTCGCCGGTACCACCAACGACTGACAAGCATTTGGAGACCATATTCGGCCCGGAGTTCGGCTGGCGGCAAACTGAGAGGGAACAGTTTTCTTTTTTGTTGTGTTTGGCCCCGAGTACTTTGCACGTATTAGCTTTCCGTGCAGCACCTGCTGCCAGCTGTCTTCGTGTGGCGAGACCAAAAAATTCTGAATCGAAGATGCCGAAGGAACGTAATGGCTCGGGGCAATCAGGACGTGGTGGATAGCAACCGATGGCACCATCGTTGGGGTATCGAGAGTGTAAGTAATTTTATCAATTATTATTTCGCTTCAATGCATGAAAATAAAAGGGCAGTCGAATCTCGCATTCGAACCACCGGTAGTTCCACTGACACACGTTGAACACAGCCTCTGCGAGCAGACAGCGGCAAGACACTCATTGGTGCAAATAATAAAGACAGCGACACGTGATCAAACGAAGAGCTCCGATGGCCGTGTGCTGTTTTCCCACGTAGTACACCTTCGCCGGTGACGTCTGGAAACATGTTACACATAGATTCAACGGGACAGGCGATGTGTGAAACAGGACGAACGTTGGAATGTAGGAAAGACAGTGGTTGGTGTAGGGTTACCTTCGGCGAGAAAAAAACGTCCTTCTCACTTTTCTTTTCTGACAGGGGGACTTTTTAACCAACCTCGTCGAAGTTGCTAGCAGAATGTCACAAACATCGAAATTTTCATTTTAGTATTTAAAAAAACGTCTGAGGTATGGGTTTTCACTTGTGAGTGTTAATAATTTTAATTTGAATATAATATATTCAAATCAAATATAACCTGGCACCAACAAGTTTAATTGTGTATTTAAAAAAGGTGAACCGAACGCCAGATAATTTGCCTTTAATTACATTTCTGAGACATTTATTACTTTTATTAGGTCTTATGGTCTGCCTTAAGGATTTAACAATGGTAGATTATATACTAATTTTATATAACCAAATAAACGACATACCTTTTGTTTTTCACATTTTATTAGTTTTGGGTCAAGTAACACTTTTTGATGTGTCGTTTGTGGTACCACATACAGTTTATTGTACTGTGCTTTTGTGGTAGCACAGTAAACTGTCATACAACATTTGTGCAGTAACACCTTTCGATTTTAGGCGATTTTATTTCACGTGTGGTTGTATTGTATAACTTCAACTTAAAAATTCAGTGTTTGATGGTTATTAAAAATATTGTGCACAAAGTTTATGTGAATCTATTACACATTTTTTATGGTCCTCTCAAAACAAACATATAACTTATACTCAGTGTATTAAAATTCACTCGAATTCTTCATCTTACGTTAGTCAATTCTTATTTTTTGTTTCAACATCGCCGACTTTTTTAAATACTCGTTCCCAACATTAACCAGTCAATAAGAGTAATACATTTTATTTTTATGTCACTATGACACTTTGTTGCGTTTTAAATTTGTTTTTAAAGTGCGCGTGTAGTGTACACTTTAATGTGCTGTGTGTGTTGGGTACCATATATATAACACGACCCAACACTTGCATGCCTACAATCGTGTTTTTATTAGAACTGAATGAAGGGATCATAAAATGAAGTCTACATAAATCGAAAATACATTTTGCAACAGAAAAAGCACACATGTAACAGGTGCAAATTAACTTTTCTCTTGCTTATCATTTTTCGGTCGCGTTTTCATCTTTTTTGTAGAAATCATCGGTGCGGTCATCTTTGTTTGTTTTAAGATTTAAATTAAAAATGTATAAACAATTTATCTTTAAAATAGCAAATAAAGTAAGAAGGAAAAAGTTGAGAAATGTGTTTTACGATGACTAAAACTTAATCAATCATTTGTATTGAAAAAGTACATCATTGAAGATTCCATTATTGTGCCACCCCTATTTGATTTATAGAAAATTATCAACAAAAACACCCTTCTGTTTGTTACCGGTGTTCCACTGTGCAAACCGTACGCCGAGGGGCGTACCATTTACGAGGTGCCCAAAGAAAACAAGATGTTTATCGCACCTTGTTCAATTTTTCCTGATTGAAAAATCAAATTTGTTACTCGATTCTTCCACTAGAGCAGGCATGTACACACTTACGCATCGCTCGAACCGTCGTGTATCTCGGAAGGAGCAACTTTGCTTGGCATTGACATGGGTACTGAGGACAAGCGGAGGACCAACGATGTATCGCTTTGACAATGCGTTCACCTCAGAGAAGAAACTTTCGTAGTTGAAGTGGAAGGACAGCAAGGAAAAAGAGAACAATGTGTTGGAGTCGTTCAAGGAAATATACAAATTAGTGCATACCAACGAACCTGATTTGAAAAGAATGCGTAAACATGGAGTATAAAAGATAAAAGAGAGGTTTTAAAATAGACTTAAGTTCAAAATAACAATCGATAAAAATTCACACCACAAACATACTTTTAGCACGCGTTCGTGTTTTCGGTTAACACAACATTGAAAATGAAATGTAAAGATGAACAGATTTCCTCAAACAAGAAATGTACTCGTGTGTGCACTTATTTATCGACGATAGGAAATCACGATTTTCATCATATATATTGCCGTGCTGACAGTTGCTGTCAGTACGATGCAAGACGTACCCTTCGGCAGAGTTTGGAACAAAGTTTCGCACAGGGAATCGCTCAGTGGAGCGGAAAACCGTACCCAGAAGCATGATTATGCGTATGGGTGCGCTTGTTAAGTGCATTTACAGGATATCAAGGCCCGAACCAGCATTTCACCGCTATGCCACTTCCGTCGGGGCGAATTGTTCCTGCAAAAATGTTCTTGCTCTTATCACGGCGCGGTTGTCAAAAACTTCTTCCGCCCTGATTTCGCTAATTTCTTTAATTTTACGAGCCAAGAAAGCAATACCTATTTCAAACGGGACGATAAAAAGGATGGATTAAAAAATATTCATAGCTATAGGTTTTCATTTTTGCCGAACGGTGGAAGTGTGGAGTTTCATCCTTCAGCATTTTCCTCTCGTGGTTATGCCTTACTCGTTGCTCTAGTACAATTGTGCGGGAGTACCTTAAGCTTTCTTCTCTCTTTCTTTCCTGATTTTTTCTGCACAACGTAGGATGAAGTGATTTATCAGGTCAAGCGGAACAATTTAATGAGCTCTTTTCCGTTCGCCAGCCATATAAATATCTGCCGCACTACGTGTGATAAAGGTTGGAAAACATTGACTATCATGCGCTCTTTAGCTTGGGCAAAGGTGGCAAGACATTTTACTGGCGATTCGTGGGTAGGCAATTGATTTCTTTTACAAAAGTTATAGATTATTTACGTAACCAAGTGCTAGAACTGACTATAATGATTTATCACGCACTTTCACAGCCAAGCTTATCGGGGTTTACATGTTAATGGGCGATGGTTGATGTATTGCCCAACCCAAGTTATGACGATTTATTTATGCTCACTTTTAATTGGATGGAGGCTCGTTAGCGACTTTCATTGGATTTCAATTTATGTTAAAACGTTAACGCGTTGCGCTAGGAAGTCAAGTTTTTTTTCGGTCGAACGTAATTGGGATGAAAAAACACCCTAGAGAAAGCAATTGCACTCGGGAATGTGTGCATTCATGACAAAAAAGATGTCAAATACTCTTGCAAAGTTTTCGTGTTTCTACTTCACTAAGGTATTTCATCATACAGATAAAATTAATCACATGTGTTAGATTGACAGAGAAAATAACTGAACTGATGAGAAAAACAACTTTTTTTTACTAAATAAAAATTATGATAGCGCAAATATTTGACAATCATTAAACCCATGGAGAAACCAGATAATCGCCTGAAATGAATGAGACAATTTATTCCAAATTATACTGCAAGAATGAATCAAATTAGGATTGACATCTATTAAAGTGAATTTTAGGATGAAAAATTTACTCTAAATAAACATACTCAAATAGGCTTTAGCAAATAAATTGGCTGCTAACAAATGTAGCATGAATTTAACGCTGCGGGTTTCTCATTTTAGGCAAGCCATTTTGTAGACCCAACATATGATTCAGTTTATAATCCAGTGAATGAAATTTGAAAACTGTGGCATTGTTTTAATGTGGGTACAAATCAAAATTTAATTCATAATCATTGTCGAGTTTACTGAGCATAAAACATATAAGACGTGTACTTTTATTGATACAAATGTTACTACTTTCTAACCTAACACGCTCAAATCTACGACTATCACTTAAAGATAGTCGACTAACGGCTGTTTTGCTTTGGTTTGAACCTCATAAAATCGGTGCCTCGGTTAAACTATCCTTCTGAATAAAACCTTCAATTTACCTTCATAAAATATCCCGTTACATATTCATTTAGGTAATTCACTCCCGTCTCAAATCAGCTTGGGATCACCATAAAAGCAGGTGGGGTTTAACATATGAATGTGCATCCATTTACCGCGGATTAAGCTATAAAGCGGTTGAAATATTGATTCTGGCCAAACTTTTCAATTCACCTCGACCTGTTGACTTACAGAACGATTATAGTTTGCATCCGCTAATGTTTTGCTGAAACTGTTGATCCCATCACCCAGTGGGCCCACGACCCCAAAATCAATGCGCAAACATACGCCCAAGTAGCAAGCATGGTGCTGTCTATATAGAGCTCCAGAAGAGTGACCGATATAGAGCGTGTATAAACAACAGCCCCGGTAGATAAACATGGGATCAAAACATATGAAGGTGGGTTATGCTGAGCTTACGCCCTAGTCCGAGGATGGCATCGGAGCCCCAATCGGCCACCCCATCGGGAACGGCCTTTCAGACACCTTGACCGAGGCTTTGTATTTCATAATTTTTCTCGTTTAATAATTTTATGCTCAGCTTAGCATTGTTTACCCCTTTTGGGAACGGCCCATAGGGCATAAGTTTTCTTTGGCTTCGTCCGCCCGAGCCCTAACCCTTGAGTGGCTCCAAAACCCGGAAGCTAGTGGAGCTATAGCTTCTACTACTAAGAATCACATGCAACCGATTCTTACCGGTAGGTGGCGATGCTCTGGCCGGAGCGGACGGGTCGAAGAGGGTTCAACCAATGCAAACATGTTTATGATTATCCCTCGTTTCGTAGCGTATTATGGCGTAGGCGCAAAGGCGGAACTAAAAAGGTGTCATAACGAAGGCGGGAATTTGGTTAATACATATTTTTCCTACCGAGAGTATTCAAGGCAGACGAGCACACGCACATCCTGGTGAGCAAACAATGCTGGTAAGTAAACACAGGCGAGTCTATAAACAGTGGCGGTGTATAAAGCGAAGCGAGCTACCGTCGGACCGTTT
Organism: Anopheles ziemanni; assembly: GCF_943734765.1. NCBI lineage: Eukaryota > Metazoa > Arthropoda > Insecta > Diptera > Culicidae > Anopheles > Anopheles ziemanni. The sequence goes on from NC_080705.1 coordinate 44,393,265, forward strand.
TCTTTAAGACGGCTGTAGGGGGCGTCTAATGGCAACATTGAGGATTATGATATTTTCAATTTTAAGTACTTTATTAAGGTACTTTTCCTGGGCTGTTTGTGGCTCGGCCTTTTCAGGGTGTGTATGGTTGGGAAGGTTCGAACCTGCTCTCAGTTAAAGAATTTTCTCCGCTTTGCTAAGAATATAGCGCAACTTTTTAGTTGCATTCGGGAAATGTGAAACAGAAAAGAATCTGCATAGAGCGAGTTTGTAGTGAAAATTATCGTCCGCAACAGGGAACTGCTCGTTATTCGTTAGGATTTGCTTGAACTTAGTTTCAGGCAAAGCGGCTTGCGAATGTTAGTGGTCTTCACTCTTATGTCCAAGCCATGCCAAGCGTCCCTGGTTTCCGAGACGTTTTGGATGACCTTCTCCTCTCGGCACAAGCACCTCAACGGTCTCGAGGGAATGGTGACGACGCGAGAGTTCGTGAAAATAAGCTGACATTAATCAGCGCAAGTGTGCACCTGTCTTCACCGCATCCCTCCCGACACGTGGGTACGATGAAAATAGCGCCGGCTATGTTGAAAGACGCGTAAAAGCACGTCAGCTGGAATGTTCCTGCATTCGAGCCCCCTCGACGACTGCACACCCCTTCCGACGAGCCGTGGACGACCAAAAGTTCGCCAACGGGCTTATGCCGTTTTATAGTTGACGGGGAAAACTAGCCTTTCATCGTGCGAGGGAAGGACGGGAACGGATTTCGCGCCCTGGCGGCGATATTTATACTTTTCTTTCATGTCACTGGCTCATTCGGTGCAGACATTTTAGCGTTCCCCTAACGGCTAAACGATGGAAATGATGGTGTCGGGAAACTCGGAGTCCCCGGAGTGATGGTCTATCGTTTCGGTTCGGTTTCCCAGAACCAATGTGCCTCGGCCTTTCAAGGCGGACTTACGATAAACGGGAACTTCCCGGTCGGGGTCAGGCCTCTGTGCCTCTGTTGCGTTCATTTCTGCATGTTTTTATTTTAGGTAGGTAGTTTTTTTTTTTAGACCAATCTTGATGTCCTGCTAATAGGTGGACGGTCGGCGACAGGTTGACGAGTGTTTGGCGTTCCCGGTGCAAGAGCCAGACATTTTTGGCAAATTTGATTATGATACTGATAGCGCAGTCGACATCTTGAAAGGGGGAGTTTTCCTTGTTTTAGAGCCCAATGTTAGTGCGCCTGAAGGGTGCATCAAGGTTGGGCCTGACGATGTCAAGCAAAAACAAGTCAGTGAATGCCGTGCCGCTTTGTTCGGTGTCCGAGAGCGCAGGGGGAACCTTTTCCGAGCAATGCTAGTTCACACCTCACATGTTCAAACGAAATCTCTTCGATGTGTGATAGCATCGTTGAGGAAATGAAAGAACTGTTTTCCGGAGTTCGTGGAAACGTGAATGTATCAATGTTACATACTAGCAGAGAAGGGATATAACTAACGGCCGATTGTAAATGAATGAGTCGGCGTGATAAAAGCCATGCCCAAGAATATTCCCCTTTCGAGGTGTGATAGTAATGCTAAAATGACGTGTCGTTTGGATTTAGGAACTCTTTAGGAAGGTCTTATCCACACGACGGTTAGCAAACGAACGACGCGGAATAAGGAATCTTCCAAAAAATCACGATAAAGGATACCGTTTTCTAAACCAGTCACCATGGTACTTTTCAGAGAGCGTTAGCTTTGTAATTAATTACAGTTGTACGTCACCATGTCTGATGCATTGAGAGTAACACAGGGCGTGTAATGCATTTATTTAAAACAGCCTAAAACTACTAAAAACACACATTTGTTAAGGTATATTTTTTTGTATGAATACTCGTTAGTCGAAAATAGTTAGTAACACTCGGGAACAAAGCAATGGCTATCCATGTACACAAAAAGAAAAAGTCTGGTAAGCCCATAAAGTATGGCATGTCCGAAGATGGTCGTGCCACCAAAGAAGAAGTAGAACATGAAGTAAGCTGCAATTTTGAGGTTTTAAATATCCTCACAAAACCAATTAAATTAATACAACGTTTGCATTTAGAAAATAGACAAATTTTCATCGGTGATAAGAAAAAAGTTAACCAAGCTAATTGAATGAACTAAATTTTATTGAACTAAAGTTACATCTTTTAAATACTTTCAAAAAATATTCCAACGGCCAGTAAGCCTTACGGTCCTTGGCCGAAACTTAGCCATAGCCGACAAAACCAATCGTGTGAAAATGTTTTTCAGTTGTTGTGAGGCGTTCATTACCAAATGCGACTTCGTTTGAACTTCCAAATGTTGGAATAGGTCCAACCTTTAAGTGTAGCAAATATTTTTTTAAATTGGTTGCAGTTGAGAGGCTTAAGGAGGATTAGTAGTGTGGGGTATTTCAATTATATTTTACCCGTTCAATTCCACCGACGCTCTTTGGGAATGAGGAAATTATTTTGCTTTTAACAAAAAGTTGCTAGCGTTTTCCGTTTTTGCATGAAAAATCCTTGAAATTTGTCTATTTTTTTTCAATGCAAACGTTATCATTCATAGAGCGAACGCAGCTAGTAATGGAAATATTTCTTTTAACAACCGAGCAATACTATTTAGTTGTTATGGAACTAACATTAAAATGAAAATAGGCGTTTTCATGCATAATAATAAGATTTTTAACAGTTTACGTGTGTTACTATAAATGAAGTGTATATGTAAAATTCCGCATTTAATTCAGTTTAAACGATAAAAGCATAGTTTTGATAGCCCAGTGTATGGGTCTTCAATACACGTTCTAGAAGAGCGCATGCAATATACTATGCAACAATAAAAGTAAGATTTTTCCAACAATACAGCACATTACGTGTTCATGAGTATAACAAGCCATGTTTGTCAAACATTCTAACTAATGATGATGGTAATGCATCATCTTTGATCGATGGAGTCACTAACGCATTGAACATATCTTGATGCAGATGCAACAGCAGTACGGAGAGCAAACAGAAAGTTCACCATGCGGCCCTGCATGAAATATTTGAATCCATATTGAACGCAACATTTAATACCACAAAATTGATCAATCACTATCGCCGGCTGGTTCTGGGGGAAAACCGACACACTAGTACACTGTGACTGCACAACGAAAGTTTCGAGCCCTTACTGCATCGAAACGACGACACAATGTGAAGAGGCGCTAAGAGGTTGGAAGGCGCTGGCGGAAACTGCTCCGCCATATCCGGAGCGAAATGGGTAAAGAAAGAAGTCAGGTAGATAGACGTACCGGGGAAATCTATCACCGGCAAAGGATAAAGACAACGTGGCAGTCGCATTTGTTGTGTCTCGTTTAGGACGAGAGGACTCGTAGAGCCGATTCCAGGCCGCGGTACAAGTGTTCCGCAAATCGCCCATTCGTTCTTTGCGCTCGTTTCGATATCGTCTGATTCACGGGCTGTGGGTTTTCCATTAAAACGAAAGTCATTATTTCAATCAATCGAGTGTAGACGGGTACGAACAGGTGCAGCAGGCAGGCCGCAGCAGCAGTTGCAGCCGAGTGTTCGGAGTTGCATATCCCGAGTTTCCTCGACTGCATCGGCGAGCTCACCCCAAAGGGTTCCCGAAGGCTTTGGAAGGGAGTACAGTCGATTTTTGAACTCTGCAGCCATCCCAAGGGTTGGGACAACTTAAAGCCAACTTCGACGAACGCCACACAAGGGGGCCAGGCTCAGGTGTTTCCGGGGATCGCCCAAGAGTGGCGGACAGGGAAACCAGTCAACCAGCCAGCCAGCTGGTGAAATGATGATGGAGTTGATCGGTTTTATTGATATTCGATCGTGATTGCACCCGTAGCCATTGGGTTGATTGATGGTGACGGCAAAGCGAGTCCCCATATTGCGCCATGCAGCATTCCGTGGGCTCCCGTCAGGCATCGTTGGCAATGATGGATTCAGTTAAATTCACAACGAATCAATTCTCCGTAGGTTTTTGAGCTGCTGTTGTTGCTGCGGTGTTGGCCTTGGTTGCGGTTCTGATGGTCCCATCCTCTCGTCGTAAACAGACTCATAAGTCGAAGGAACCCTTCGTGAAATGGGTAAAATGTGTTTATTTCCGGTTTTGCAGCCCGTAGGGACATCTACTACGCAATCTTGTCGGGTTGGAAAATGTTAACCCTCAGTCCGAACCGTTTCGGTTGAACTTGTTCGGCGAAATGAGTTGGGGGACATTTTAATTAGCCATTGTTCAAAGATGGAGTCACACTTCCGTTACAAAAGCGAAAGTGGAATGAATGATTTCGGGTCATTTGAATTTAAGTCACCTATTTGGTCAGCCATTGCCGAGTTCTCGCTCGCGAGCAAACAACAGCGGGTAGCGTGTAGCGAACAATGGAACAGCACCATCAACAACCGAAACAGGAGCACCCGACCCGGCAACACTTGCACCTGGGAAGCACAGTTGATTAGATAGGTGAATTTAACATAAGACCACGGTTTGAGCACACCTATTTGCATATAGATGAAGATGGGCGCTTATCGAGTGACGTGAATAGTGTGATGTGTTCCGGTTCCGCCGGCGCGTTCTACTGTTCTACAGCACGCCTCGCTCCTCCCCCGCCGCAGGGAACAGACACAACAACGCACGCGGGTTGAAGGCATGCATAATTTACTCTCAAAGGGATCCCGCAGTGTTTTCTGTCAAACGGAGCCACCGGGTGGGACTTCGACGGCCCCGCGGAGGCACAGTTGGCTTTACTCCGACAACAATGCCGGCTTAGCGATACTCCGAAGATTCGTCGAAGATGGGTTGAGCTCGATCACCCGGGACCGACCGCGCGAATAGAGAACGGGTTAGTTCGACGTTTGGGGACGATCATTTGCCGGTTTTAAGGAAAATGCTGCCTGTCACTTGGTGGAGGTGATAAGAATGATGTTCGCCGAGCAAAGGTCGACTCCTGTCTTTGTCTTTTTGTGAAAATATTGGATAATTAATTTTTGATACCACTAAACAAAGCTCAGATGTGTTTAAAATACAGCACAGCATAAAATATACAAGGTGATTTAAAAATTACTTTCATTTGAAATGAAAGGCATACAAAAAGTCTTATGCGTGTTAAATTTTAGATTTCCGATTTCAACTCAGATCGTTAGAAAATTACATGTATTCTATAGATTAAATTACTAAATAAATTAATTCATTAAACAAACACGCTTTGATCCGCCTCCAAGCAATAATCCCAAAACTATATGTTTATTTCTGATAAATAAAAGTCTTTGGTGTTGTTATATTGTTACCAAATTTTGTATAACTAAGGTTTCAATGTAACGAAATAGGTTTATAAAAATTATCCGTTGTTTCAGTTTCTTTGCATTTTTTCACATAAACTAACAGGCTTTTAAATTCCTAATAATATAGTTATTGTAAATAGATTTATATTTTTTATTTTTTATATTTTAAGAATATCGTCATACAATAATTATAAGTTGCCGTGGTCCGCTTGACGACTACCCAGTTAAAATGTCAGAAAATGGAATGATTTGCCTGATCCTTTTTATGAAGTAATACTCATACAATTTTCTTACCTTGAAAATAAATGTATTAAATTGAATCAAATGAATGTATGTAGGCCCAAATATAAAAAAGTATGTCAATCCTTTAATAACCCAAGACTGGAAATTGAAAATAAAATAGTTAAATAGAGTGATAGTGTAAAATACTGGAAGAATGTTCTTTGTTTATTAAGTTAATTTAAATTATGTGTGAAACGTTTAAAAACTTTATGATATTTGCAATTTAGGAAACAGAAGTAAGTTTGAAATACTGAATTGAATATTGAAAGCAAAATGATGTACACTGCATTCTTAGCTTACTGACAAAAAATTAAACACTTGAAATCAACTTGCAGCACAATCTGCTATGTGTTTATAACAATCCTTACAATCCTTCAGGCATCAAAACATTAGGTTAATTTGAAATGGTTCAGTAGCAGGTTGCTAAAACTGTAAATATGTATAAAATTGTTCCTATTATTGCAGGAAGCAACCCTGTTTCGTTGCATTGATCCCATTTTGCTTGTGTTTGGAAGAATCAGGAAATTCTTAAGATGAATATGAATCCAATAGCAGAAAAACAGTAGGTTGGAAGTGAATAACGAACTTTCCAGGAGTGTTACCACCCCCGCCAGGGAGTAAAATTAAGAGCCCTAATGAATTAACCATCAGATTTATGGGTGTTTATATTTAACTAATTTTCGTTCCTATTTGGGAAATTGCTTTGAAAATTACGGTGCCCATAAAGAAGGATAATGAAATATTATCAAACTTATTCGCCTATCTTCACCTTTACCTTGCCTTTTCGAAATGATGGAGATGTCTCACTGGATGAAGCATTTGGCTAGATGATAAAAGTAAGATACCTTCCAATAAGCTCCGAGACAGAAGTTCGCCTTTGGCAAGCGTAGAGCGAATGGCAGAGGCAGACTCCTTCTCTTCCAACGCCACTGGATATCTTTTATGGTTAGTAACATTTTCTCACGGAAGAATGTTTTCGAGAGCTCTCTTACCTGCCAGTGGGTGGGAGGGGTGGGTGAAATTGGAGCTCCCTAATGTTTAGGTGGAATTTGTTGTAATTATAATAGGCTTATCCGGAAAGTTGCCCACATTGCCACATTGGATTAGATTGCAAGTTTAAGTATGTTGCCAGTACCTTCGGTCGATGGCACCTTAGAAGAATACCCCATCCGGACGGAGGTAAAAGAGGTTCTCCATATTGAGACTCACACTTTTTTCGGATAGGCATCATTCTCCTCATTTCCTGCTGAGATGACAGTATTCCGTTCCGGCACGAGGCAGACGACGTACGGTGTTGAAAAGTTACAGTACGGCTAAGAATACCTCAGAGACAGGAATGTTCCCATCGGCAGGGCAAAAGATGGGAAGTTTCGATAGCTATTTTTCTACCATTCGATGAAGGTATGCTGTGTCCGTTACCGGATAAAGTATGGATTGGTCCTCCACTTGGTCCACTTGTCCTTCCGCTGCATGCCGAGAGAAAACAGATTTTTGTTAATCTCCAAAAAAATGGCCCTGTCATCCTATCGCAACGCAGTCGGGCACAGAGCAGAAGAGCACTGAGGGAGTTGGTCAACGTTTTGTCACCTCCGTGAGGGAAGCAAAAGTTAAAGGAAAAGAAAAAAAACCGCTGCATCGACAAGGACACAGCTTCGTGGGAATCGATATTTATGGAAGAGTTGTAAACGGAACTCGCCAGCAGAGGGAAGCCTGTCGGCGGAGTCGAGCATTCGACCCTGAGCCGGGATTCGAGGACCATGCTGACCAGAGTGAGTATTTGGTTCCGCCCCACGTTGTTCGTTGTTGTTCGTGTGTGTATATGTGTGGTTCACCGTGTGTGCGCGTTCTATTTTTCCTCGATTATCCTATTCCCGTAGTTCGACGTTCAGTTTGTTCTGCCGGGCCGTGTGTACTTCAGGCAGATGCGGTCACTTTTACCTTTTTCGGTGCGAGCCTGGTATTGCTTTTGCATAATGTAGACTGGTTCCCGATCCGACGACGGATACAATCCGGATGCGAAACCCAAGCAGGATTCCATTGGGAATTAGCCATTTTCGCCATCGGTCTCGATGGATTACCCATCGTGTTACGTGGAACGGGCCAGCAGTGTTTGACACTTGTAGTGAAGATTGGCGCTTCCTACGCTTGGGACGTACGATGTGTTCAAAGGCTGACCAAATGGCCATGGGGGTGTATTTGTACCGAAGCATTCATTGCCTTTCTCTAATGGCTACCGATCGATTTCGGTGGCCTGTTCAAAGCTGTAAAAACTTTCGTATATAAACTGACAATTTGTAAGCTTCAGAAAATTTATGAATTTTGCAAATGTTTTGAGTAACGTATCAATTGGTAAGTAAAATCTTCGATTTAGAGTTCGAAATTCTATGTTGTGCTACATAATTGAATACTTTAATTGTACAAAAAGCATGATTAAACAACAGTTGGACGGTAAACTGAAAGATCTTGCCGGATCCTGGCAGCAAAGCCACATGCACACATCCAATGTTGCGTGTTCCGGGTTGCACATGAACCCTATGTTTCGTCAAAATCAACCACCAGAACCGGCGCAGTGAGGGAATGACGGAAACTAGATGAAACCCGGCAAAGAGCAATGTACCCCCGGATGGATGAACTCCGGAAAAGTGCGGGAATTGCACGGACACCCGAGGAGTGGCCATGGAGGCGGTTTCCGAAAAATTCAATCGATAAATCCACCCCGGGAGGGAATGTGTTTCCCCCTGTTTTGTTTTCGCCGGTCGTTGGAGCCAACCGATGCCAGGCGACAACAAACGAAGTCCCTGCCCGGAAGCCTGAAATCTGAGTAACACCCGTTCGGAAAACTATAAAAAAAACTGAGAACTTCCATCGGCCCAAAAAAGCACGTGCACGAAAGCGCGGCCAAGCGGGTGCGGGAAAGAAAGTATTTGCATCTCCACCCTCCGAAGCACCCAATAGACCCACCATTGGCAGGGCGAGGGCTAAGGTCCGCCGTATTTCTGGGTCGATTTAGCGTGCTCTGACCCTGCAAACGGGTTCTTGTTGACGTGTCGTTGTTTAGGTTGCCTTTTTCTATTTTTCCTGCAGCTGATTCCGAGCTCATTGGCTTTATGTTTTATTTTGCATCGCACCACTTTCAAGGCAAGTCATATTTTATGCTCCGTTCTGCCAGTTTCAATTCCCATCGGGTTGAAATAGAAATCAAACGTCGATCGATCACGACGCCGATGCGCGATTGCAATGTATGTATGTTGCTGGTAGTAAAAACCGACACCTTGGAGAGCCCACAAGACAGGTATACTTTCGGCGATAAACACCCGAAACAAACTAATTCCAACTATGGTTCGGGAATTGACAAGATAATCAGCCTTCTACATAAATCACCATATGACGAGAGGGGTGTCCGGAGGTGTTTTGGAAGTTACTCGTGGCTTCGAAGAGAAATAAAATATAAATAGAAACCTCTAACGAGCCTCGCATATTCGCAAGCATGCAGCCTCGCACTTTCAATTTGCTTTTGTTAATATTCAGGGGGTGGATAAATTTAATGAGTAGCAGCGCAGTTCCTATATGCCTCGCTTCACTTCGAATGTACCGCTTGTTATTCACCCTGGTACATTCGCCGGCCATGGTTACCCTCAGCCAAGATGCAAGAAACACTTCTTGCGCAAGAATCACCGTTCAGGGGATGTGGACCGGAAGAGAGCGAGATAAAAAAAGAAGAGTAAATATGTTAGAGGTTAACCACTTAACTAGGATTCGTATTCTTCGCCACTTTACTATGTCCGGAAAACATCGGGATTGATTATTTTTTAATTATTCATACCCACAGAACTACTTACAAACTATCGTAAGCATAGGCGGTATTGCTTCAATGGAGGTACAATATTCTATTTCAAAAACGCGAATTGTAATGAGTAATTTCTATTCTTTTCTATAAATATAAATAAAACATTCCTTAATAATATTTATTTATAGTTTAAAGTAAATTGTATTGTGGCATTGAATGCAACATAAAAAACATACATTTGTGCTTTTTATTTTTATTTTCCTTGAAACTTTGAGGGAAAACTCCAATCAGTATCTTTTGTTATATTGACAGATTTTTTGTTTATAATAAATTTAACATTTATCAATAAGTTACTTCTTTATTGAAAGATTTTTTGTTTAATAAGTTATCACTTATTATAAGCTTCCAAACTCAATCGTTCAATATCACCACAAAAGCTGCTTTAAAATGCCCCGAATCTGTGATGGCAATTCCTACACGTTCCATGACACAAGCCTATGAAATAAGGCTGGTCAATCCTTGGAAAGTAGTCGAATTTTAAGAATCTTTAATGAACACGTGGCGGTGCGAGTAAACGTAATTTAGAGTGCAACGGGCTTGAACTATCAAACATTCGGTGTTTGAGATCGAAATTTTGAGCAACTACGTATTGACTGAGGGTAATCAACCAATAGATAAATTTCTGTGAATCATATTTAATGAATGAAATACGTATACAATAGTAACATTCTTAAAACATCGAACGTCGTTCTGTTGGTTTTAGTTAAAATGGCCTTTATTTTATAAGTTTGTCGTGAGCTTGAAAGCTTACTAGAGTTAGAACTAACCCACATTTATTTTTTTTTACTGATTTTCACCATAGATTTTTTTTCAAAATCCTAGGCTACATAAAACAATGCGTTAGCTAGAACTAACCCACATTTATATTTTTTTTACTAATTTTCACCATAGATTTTTTTCAAAATCCTAGGCTACATAAAACAATGCTTATCATACATATCAAGAATACAACCTTTGCAACATTTATATAAAACGCGTGGTTTTTTGCAAAGAAGATTATTTGATAATCATAATTTTAAAATATTTAATTCCTAAGAATCGTGTTTTGATGTGAATGTCCCCAAAAAACGTCATTTTTCAAAATTTGATCCTTCTTATTTCGAAAGATATGTACATGGTTTTTTATTTAAGATAAAACTTTGTTGTACTCGTACGTTTTTTATATGCCAATCACATTAAGTTACAAATACAAATTTAAGCAAATCCAATTTCCTGCTGTTCCTTTTTCGTTATTTTCAAATTGTAGTTATTTTGTTGTTGTGCATATTTAAAATGTATAATGCTTCCAAATATTGAAAACGCTTTTACACAACATACATGTCGGGTTTTTTCGTGAAATAAAGAATTTAATAAAGCTAGCAAAGCACGTGAAATAAAGCTAGCAAACAACACCAAACCTTGCAGCAACACCAAAATATCTAACTTGACAACGAAACATTTGGCACACAAAAGCTTCTGACTTCCTGCATGCCAACGCCAGCAAGAATCAATCATCAAGATGCCTTCGTGCTTAATTAAATTAGCATTAAACTTTTGCATTTACACGATCAAAGAGCTTCACTGCAATGCATGTTGGGCCGTTGGCCGCAATCCCTGGCCGCACCGTGCTGGCATCAGAACACCGGCGACGACGATGCTCGGAGAACATGTTAGCTCATTTGGGCCGCTTCCATCAATCTTGTATTAATCACGGTCGGTGAATCTAATCGTGCTTCATTATTATCCCGGCCAACGGAATTCAGCGGCGGTCCGCGAAGTCATGCATATTAAGCACAGGACACTTACTGCAAGGCCACCGGCTGAATGTTCACAAGTGGTTCCCAGGGTGCAATTCTCACCGCTAACCTTTCACACCCACCACTTCGGGGCAGCACACACACCACGAAGCCGGCGCAGGAAGGCGGACGGAGAATCTGGATGGCATTCTATTCTCACGTCATATCAATCATATCAAATGCTCGGTGGTACACTGTTCAATTTGGGCTGCCGGTACTATGCGACCAGCTCGCGCCTTTTGTAATGGCTTTCCAAAGTTCACTTATTCCAAGGATTGACCCTACCATGCCCTTGCTTTGAACTTACCTTATGAGAATACCGCACACGATCCTCGATGGAACCAGCTGGCGAACAAACCCAACAGATCACGAAAGCCGTGGGCCTCGCCGGAATCCTTTTGAGAAACACTTTGCCCACGACCTTGTTTGCCCGGCGAAACGGCACTAACCGAAAACAGTCTAAAACATATCCTTTTTGTACCGCTTTAGATGAAACCCGTTCCGCCGTTTCGAAGTGCGCTCTTCGGGTTGTGTTCGTTGGACGTCGTTCGATTCCGACAGGTTTCGATTCGTCCTCGAGCTTCGGACGTTCGGACGGGCAGGAGAAGTTTACCACTGGCCATGCGCATAACCCGCTTGAACCTGGACTTGAACTTGTATTCACGTAAATGAACGCAATTCACTGTTGCTAGCGGATATTTTGTTTTTGCTCGCACCTTCAAAAAGTCGTTGCTTTGAGAGATGGAAATTATTAGCGATTGATGAACTCTGACACGATTTGCACAGCAAAATTGGGCCGTGGGTATAGGGTTGGAAATAATTGGTGTGCATTATTAGTTTCCGATCCACTTCTAATCGCAAGTCGAATGCTGAAATCGAGCGTCTTCGTGATTGGTTGTATTTCGCCTTCAAGTTACACTGAGATTACTCATTCGAAACTAAATGATTATAATTGGAAAAGCACTTCACAAAACAATCATTACAATACGGCAATGAAAATGGAAATCGATTGAAGTAACAATTGGAAGAATATTCTATTAAGATCTCTTAAGTAGATACAATATTGTGCCATACTGTGTACTTATTTCATAGGTCGTAAAAATGTTGTAAAAATAAATTAAGAAAGGAAAAATAATTAATACAGCCGGTTGTAATTTAAATATAAATTTCTCAAATTCGTGTGATTAATAATCGAGTAGGTAAATGAAACAGCAAGAAACGACACGATTCATGAAGGCGAATGTCAATTTCGTAACATGTGTGGCACGAGTTGAACATCAAGGGTGAAAAAGGCGACGCCAGTTTTTTTGTTTCGTGATTCATATTTCGAAACATGCGTAACTTTTATCATAGATTCACGCTTGGTTTTCCCTAGAAGTGCGAGCGATAATGAGCTTGCCAGAAAGATTATGTTGAATTGAATGGATTTACATTTTGGGAGGGGAAATTTCAATGACATCAAATGTGCTAATATTCTCCCATATTTAAATGCTAGTGTTTCGGGGGAGCACAATGGCTGTAAATGTAATTGAGAGCGCTTCTTCAAGTTCACTTAAATGGCTCACATCAAAGAGTTGCTTTCCAAAGTGGAATGCTTCAATTAACACATGCTTGAAAGCCGTGCGTCAAGTAAGATATTATTTATTCAATGTTTGAAACGCCTGGAAAGCACTCGAATATATTCGGCGTGTTTAATTAGCACTACTTTGTTAGTCTAAGTGACAGCAGGATATATGAATCACCAAACTGGTGTAAAATATCATAAATTTTGGAAATTAAATTAATTATAAATAAATGTTTCAGTACGGATTTAAAATATCACAAACATCTAAACGGTGTAAATGTGCATCCCGTTGTGCAATACAAATGAATAAATAATTTTGTTCTTTATGCCGCTTAGGTTTATACCTCCAGGTACAGTCAACATAAGTTTGGTGCATAAAGAACATGTTCAAAAGTGTTAAAAATGTGAAATTTTCATATTTTTTTGTTCAGGTTTTTGTTTAATTTGTCTTCTGCCTTTATGCTGTATCCAATCATTTATAATAAAACAGGCATAGCAACAATTGTAAATCTACAAACTACTACCACTCTTATTCGAATCCATTTAGATGAATTGACCCCGTTGACGCCGATTTCATAAAACCGCGCACCGTTCCGGCCGATCTTGCGATTCAGCAACCAGTCAAAGACCGGTGCGGAGTATCAAACACACTCGTGAATGTCAGTTAGGCATTTTTGCTACCGTGTCGTCCCAATGGACGATACAATATGCATGCATTTGGAAGGTTCGGTCAATTTCCGGTTCGAAAGCAATTGTACGTGCATCGGTGGTGTGAACTCGCAGTGCCGCGCTCGCTTTGGCCTCTACACTGGCCGTAGTGCATTGGCTCGCCGATCAACGTTGGACGAGTGAGTTAGGGAATTGAATAGGTATGAATTAAAAATGCAACCAAATTGCATAAACACCGTAACACTTTCAAATCTAGCGCGAAATGGCAGTACTGTTTTGTTTTCTCTGGTTTGTGAAGTGGTACACATTTTATTTATCTCTCCAATCTCTGTTGGGACGAACTGGCAGAACGTGAATGAAATTGCTAGAGGAATTGTCGAAAGCATCACTTATGGAGCTAGTTTGCTCCGTTTCGTAATTGTTACTATTATTCATCTTTATCGAAAAGTGCATTTCAAACCATCTTCCGTGATGAAAATGTATAACATGTCACTTTTCCTTAAATAGAATATTGTGACCACGTTTCTTCTGTTCTTCTTTATGTATGCGAGGACATACACCAGTATGGGTATCCAGCTACATGGGCCTTTGCAAGCTATCCTGGTGGTGTATGCCTCTATTTCCCCTTCATATTGATTTCTGTTTCCATAATATTATAAATAATAGATATAAATATAGCATTACTAGATATTTTCGATTGTTTTTTCGATAACCGTTATATTTGCGTTTATATTTCTCATAATATTTCACAATCATCAAGACTACACAACGCGGTTTTTTTAAGTTCTTTGAACGGTTAATTGCTTTGATTGCTTTGAAAACAAGTCGTCATTTTTTCCTCATTGGCCTCATTGGTGTGTTCCAATTTGGAATATTTTATTTTCTTCTTCGTCAGCATCTTCTTTTTCTATTTCTCTTACTAGGGAATGAGTTAGGGCCTTTCTATTAAGGAATATAAGCTCTCGTACAGCACAGGATGGGATTCGAACTCACGAGGTTCTCAAGTGCCTATGGACCATATTTTAACAGTTACTGCACGACTGTCCCGTCATGTTCAATCGTTCATTCATTTGTTCCTGATGTTGAACATATTTGTCCAGAAATGCTTGAACAAGGTTAAAATAACCCCCAGGATGATCGTTTTAATGCAATCACATATCGCAACAGTAAGAAATGAGAAGTATGAAATACGATCCAAGAAAAACAACAGGTGAGCTCCGCACTAATCGCTTCGTGTTCATTCGAGAAACCATAAAATTATTCCACTACAATCCTTCATTGCAGATAAAGCGATTCGTTGCAAATGCCTACGCTATTGTTCTGTACACATGTACCGTGGAATGAGGATTCCTATTGCAACCAACGATCTGGTCTGTAATCAAGCGCTAGTAATGGAGAAACTTTCGGAAGCATCTTTTTGCGAGTATCATGTTATGAGCGAATGATGAGTTTTTGCCAAACAAACTTAGAATTACGACGCAAGTTGACTACACGCGTCGGTCGTGTTGGGATTTAAATCATTTGCTTTCCGAGCTGCTTCTTATATTCATGCTGCCGGCACCAAAGTGCTTTTTGGGTAGCAAACTAGTCATGAAGACGTACACACTTGCACATTATACACACCGTGTACGCCATGCTGCCGGATACAAGCGGTCGATCGAAGCCAGTTCGAAACATCGACGCCACCGAAAGCATATTTTCGGGCAACCAAACGCATTCGCATCCTGCAGAGCGTCCACCGTTCGTTTCGTAACCAAACATTCGGCCTTTTATTTGTTTTAAATTTATTTCTGTGAATAATTTTATTATTGTTTAATTGAATTTAAATGGAATAAAATATTCCACCATGCCCTTGCTCGGCAAATATTTGCCGTGTGACGATACGCCTACGCTCATGCATGTATGCACTGCTGCTGTATGCGCTCACGCTGTTTTCCCGTGCCCCCTGTCTTGCATGTATGTACAAGAACAATTTAAATTTCTCTTACTGTGTTCCCTCTCTTTCGTCATGCGGTTGACACGTGGTGCAGTTCCAACGGCCCAGCGTCGGCCATCACGGCGGCCATCCGCTACTGCAGTGCCACCGGAGCACACCGGTTCTTGGTTTCTGCCCCCGAAAGTGCAGTGCGTGCCCCATTTCGACACACAATATGCACCGAAAGCGATGCATTCGGTGGGGAGCCGGAATGCCGGTCCAAGGACGGGAGCAGCCGTTCCCTTTTCCGGTTCGTCGATTTGTCGATACTCCTGCCCACGTCTGTCCCGTGTCCCCTCGCCTGGGACCGGGCACCGAGCGAACCGGTCGGGGAGTTACAGGCCGTGAAAAAGCCCATCATGCATTCCGAACCTCGGAAGGCCCCCGAAGGACGGTCTCCTTGCGTAGTGTTGGGTTTTATTGGCTATCGATTGCTCAAAAATTCGGGTTCGATTTTTGTCGCCGCCGCAAAACGGGCAGCAGTGGCGGCACGGGGCAGAAAAATAAACCAAACAATAACGATTTCATTCTCCCGACAGGAACCGCGCCTTGGCCGGAATTGCAGCCGGGTTAAATTTGTATAAACGGCGAAATGAAGTGTCGCCATCGCAATACGTTACCTTGCTCCCCGGATCGCTTGCCATCGCAAATGGTTTATTGACCGGGCGTAAGCTGTAGTTCTCCATTGATGCTATCTTTCTCTTCCCCGCTTTCCGGTACCGTTTCCTTCCTTGGTTAGTTTTGATTCTTTTCTTTATATTTATGTTTTTTCGCGAACATCGTACCCCTAAAAGATGTTCGCCTTTCAAAACCAGTTGTTTTAAACGGTGTATGTTTTCATGACCCCTCTTTTCAACAACTTTCAATTTTCCCAACTCTTTTTAACACATCCTGCCTGCTGGAGAAGCTTTAATTTCGTTAATTGACACAACATAAACATGCGATTGTGTTTATTGTCACTCATAAACATTGAATCAAATCCTCCCAGAAGCATCTGTGTATCGTGCAGATACAAGCAGCGCGTTGTGTTGATTGTTTATAAATGTAAAAAATGGCCCTGACTTCACCGAGCGGCTCTGCGATTGTGCATGCATATCTCAGCTACCGAAAGTGGCCCAGTCGATTGCCGAGGGATGCTTGATCAAACAAAATGCAAATGCGATGAAATCTCCCATCCCCATCCCATCAAACGATGTCTAGCCATATTTCGCGACGAACGCTTTTATGCTCTTCGGTAGCGGGAGTACATAAAACTGAACTTTTGCTTCTTTTCGTCACTCGCCACCAAGAAGCTTTTCCCGGAGGCAAGGTCATCCGATTCGTTGGGTGGGGAAGGGAGGACGAGAAAGAGGGTTTAGTAAATGAAAACAGTTTTTCATACGAATGTACGACCGTGGCGGGTCAGTACTTGCATTCTTCGCAATTCGCTCGTGCTCCAGTTTCCCCTCCCGTTCTGACATCTTCTGCGCTGGAATAAATTTAACCATACAGCAGTACACACTCGCAAGACATTTATCTGACGCAGCAAGACGCATTGGACGCACTCGAAGTGGAGCATCCGTAGGCCATAGGCGTCGGCCCAAGCCGGAAGCAAATGAAGTCACAATTCATGCAAAGAACCAACGACGCAAGCGAACCGCTTGAAGACGCCACCATGTCTGCGGTATACACCCTTATCTTGCGGCTCTAAAATCTCACAACATGTGCCTGCATGAGTGCATGCGTGGCAGTCGGAGTGTGATTGTTTTCCGACCGGGGGCAGATTATTTGCAATCGCCACCCAGGACCGGGGCGCTAGAGCTGGAAGAAGGTTATCCGAAAGCAACGGGAAAAAAATATAGGAGACCACATTCTTCGGCTCTTAGGCCGCTGGGCATTCTGCCCAAAAGGCTAGGCGTTTATATGTTCATAAATAACGCAAAAGGGTGTCGAAAATTTGGCTATCGTTACTGGCACGGCCAAGGTCCGGAAACGGTGGCAGCACCAGTTCGGTTCGGTTCCATTCGTTTGCTCGATTGCTCGATATTGATTTTGCCAGAAGCAGAGGCTGCTCTCGTCCCCAAAGCAAAAGTCCGGGCAAAGGAAAGCGAAAGACCAAAGAGCTCGTTCTTGGGGAAATAATTAACCGATCGGCAGCGGCATCCACGTTAGCGTTGCTTTATCGAGCTGCGCCATCTTAGCGCAAAGTAAAAAACGAAACGAAATTCGTTAAAGACTTCTCCTCCAATCTCAAGCCGTCTGCCGTGGGATGAGACTTAAGCGTCGCTAAAACCAAAACCGTTCCAAAGGCTCCACAGACACACATACATACACACACACACATAACGTGGTCGCGTATAGAAACCGGTTAAGGCGCTTCTCCGAGCAGGATCATCGTCGTAATCAGATAATCACTAAGCGATGGCCATCAAGCCATCATAGGCCCGGTCATGTCGGGTCTTCCACATCACGTACTATGGGGCGCTCGTGGCGATACTCTGCATATTTCCCTTGATGCAGCAGTTTTTCCATGGTTTTCGGTTCGCTCGGTTTGATGTTCTCCCGCTTTTCCGATGCTTTTCCGCCGGTCCGATGTGATGAGAATGATGGCGATACGAGCTCGAACTGTTTCAATACTTTCAATAGCCCGTCCATCACGCGGCCAGTGTTCACACTGTTCCGGGGAACCGGTGTTTGCTCGCCCCACTCCCGAGATCCCGCCGAGACCGGTTGAGTTCATGTTGTGTTTTCACCGTAGGGCACGGCGAGCATTAACTTCAAAATCATGCCGAATGGGGGAAATACGGGAACGATGGGTCTGCGTGTTGGTAGAAGGGATCGGAAGGAATTGATTTTAATCAATGATGCCAAGTGTTTAATGAGTGCGAACAATGAGGGTGCCCCAAGCTTTGGCGGCAGATTGAATTAAAGCAATCGATCCATTTTTTACGAAACCGCTTCACTCCAACATATCCCAACGCCATGTCTCGCATGGTATCTGATTCAGGTGAATTTGTTAGACGCGTGCACCCGCAGAAGTTTGTGCGTATTCTTTTTTCTAACCACTTTCTGGCTCGACTCGAAATAATTTAACGAAACGATTTTAACATTTAACGAATTCCTTCACGCAATTTTGTCCATCTTCAGTGGGCAAATAGTTTTGTGTGGCATCCTTTCAGGCGAGCACGTGATTCGTTTGAATAATTTTACTCAATGAAACCGTATTTTAGCGAAGTCTAAAACCACAATTACCGTATTTGTGTGGCTTGCACTTAAACGGGAGAAACCGCCCGGGTGTAAAGGAGGCAAACCTCGACTTTGCGGTCGATTCGGAAACGGAAACATTCAAATCGGAGTTGCACGTTTAATGAAGCTTGTCCAACGTTGGAATCGATGGGGGGGGGGGGGGGGTTCCATGATTTGAAAAGAATTATCCTGCATGCATTTTGCTTCGACAACATTTAAAGTAGTTTGAAATTAGTGATAGTTGGATTTGTTTTACATGCTTGATTTGATATTGATTGTTCGTTTGAGACATTTAAACAAGTTTGTCTAATTTTACCAGTTAACCAAAGAACATTTCATTTCCAACATAAGTTATATGTAATAGAAGTTGTATAATCGTGAATTGTCATCATCGCGCGCGACCTGCATGACCAAAATATGTTTCGGAAAATCATCCGAGTCCAAACGGCGTTACTGACTATAAAATTAGAAATCAATGCAATAATGCAGACAAATAATGATTGGTAGATGAAAGAATGGTACACAAATCGTGAATGGCTATGGCTTTCTTTGCATTAAATAAATTTTATTTGTATCACTCCATGAGTAAAACACCATTTATATTTGATAATTATATTCGAAAACAATGTCAATGTGTAATCGAATATAACCGAGCAGACCGCTGATTGGTAAACTGATGTGAGATGAGAAAGTAGAAATAAGTTTTGAATGGAAATTTGTAACTTTTATTTTACAAAGGAAAATGATTTGGTCCATGGTAAAACTACTGGATATCAAACATTGCATATCACAATAATGATAAATTCAACAAATATATTTTTGTGTGAGAAGTGTTGTGAACAAATATAAATGTAATGCTCATTTGAAATTCATATTTAAGAGGAGCCAATTGTTAAATCAAAGTCCTGAGAGCTATTTTACATTGAATTTTAGCTGGAGAGCATTTTTCCGATTAGTTTGATTTCCTCTAGACGGCGCACCTCTGTATGGACTCAATCCTTTACTTGTTCATTAAATAACTGTGGAAACTCATGGGGGGAAAGCCATTTCATTCTCATTTTGTCCTTCTCTCTCTATCTCTCTTTCTTGATTGATGCATGTTTTTTAACTGACATAAGGTAGCACAATTCTCTGTCGGTTGATTATGTTACCAATAATTATGAAAATAAAAAAAACTGACAACCCACCCGTTTGGGTGCGAATGATTCGATTTGATGCTTCGAAGCAGCACACCACAAACACATCAACAAACCTCACGGTCCGTTTTCCGAGGCTCGAATTTGATACTCACCGATCCCGGGATTCATTAATACGATTACGAATTAATTAAACTAATCATGTTTCTGCATTCTCTCCGGTGGCAACACACACGCCCGCATTTTCTGGTAGTGGAAAATTTGTTAGAAAGACGAACTAGACGGTTTCAAGCTGCCTCTAATTTCCAATCCCTTCCACCGCATCCGTAGTCCAGAACCATGATTTCCCTCCCACGCTGCATGTGCGGTGTGTGGGGTTTAGAAATAGCTGCCTCGTAAGGGTTTTTTTGTGTGTGTCGTTTGCTCTTCAACCACCCCTAACTAGGACGAGCTGGGTCGACGTGTCGTGTCCGTGGGGAATCGTTTCTGATCGAGAAGAAAGGCCAAAGAGCCGTTTTCCAACGAGCAGCAGCTTCTCGCCGTGGTGGTGAGCTTGTGTAAAGACGAGAAAATCGCTATGTTTATCCCACCCCGTGCACAAATCCTGACCGGTCCTTGTGAATAACCGCTTTGATCCATCCAAGCCGTTCGCTGTCGGGCACGATGTCGATGCTAAAAACCCCGGCACTACCTGCTCTCGTCATGGGGAAGAGCGACGGTAAGGGCAGATGGAGGAGCGCCCACTATCTGCCACCATGTTGATCCTCACGTAAAATCGTGCCCTGGCGACGTTTGGCCGCACGCAGGCAACCGGTACACCGTGATCGGATGGGTTCGAAAGAAATCGAATTAAAATTGTATCAACTTTAGTGGCGTTGGTTATTTTTGACGGTTCGTGATATGCTTGCCGAATGGCTTCGTTATCCGACGTAGGCGGTCAAGACGCCGGCAGCAAGGGGCTGGCCCGGGCTGTACGGAGGAGCCGAACCGGTTCCACACCGAGCCGAACCGAGAAACTTGCCGAAACCATCGTACCCATGGGTGAGCATCTTTTTCTAGGGCTGTCGGATGTCGGGATCTTTTTTCCCCTCCTGGCCACCAGCAGCTGAGGGTGAAGAGTGATAAAATAAGTAAACCTCACACAAGTGAGTTATGAATGTTTGATGATCGGTAGTTTACCTCCACAAGCCAATGGCCCGGCAGCGGTTGGCCACGGAGCAAGGTTGACTTTATTATTGGTCATCCCGTTTTGCGTTGTCGTTGATGTAGTTCCATTAAGTTCAGGTCAATAATTTGTACCGGACCGACCTTTAGATGCTACCCCTACCCCCCGATGCGACCCATC
Source organism: Anopheles ziemanni (assembly GCF_943734765.1). Taxonomy (NCBI): domain Eukaryota; kingdom Metazoa; phylum Arthropoda; class Insecta; order Diptera; family Culicidae; genus Anopheles; species Anopheles ziemanni. The sequence continues at coordinate 44,414,340 of NC_080705.1, forward strand.
CTCTCAGGCATCGTTGCCGGCGAGGGGGAGGGTCGAAAGTATCAGATTCATAAATCTGCAAAACGTATGCGTTCGAATCGTGTCCCATTGCCACCGTAACGAGATCGCTGCTAAGTGTGATGATAATTTTACACTCACCTTAGCCACAAGGTCGTCATGAAGTAAAATTCATGGGGTCATTTTGCACGTGACTGAGCAGCACATCGTCTGTGAGGCGAAAGCAAATACCCAACCCTCGGTTTTGTTCACTGGCAGTCCAATGTGATGTGTCTTGAAGCCGCATTTTCCGACACGTATAAGCTAGAAAATTCATTATTTTCTTAAAGGCTGGGTACCTACTAAACCAAGGACTTTCAAAATAGCATCAATATTTTTGAACCGAATTAAACTAAATTCGCATTGCATATCGCTCAACGTTAATGAAAGACTTTATTTTTATTACGTATGATTATTAATTTCCTCAAAAATAATGATATATAAGTAAAATACATTGCCTTCTTTTTGCTTCCGGTTCAACAGCATCCTTTTGGTTCTCGCATGTCCTTTGTTTATAGTTTCAGTTAGAGTTTAGTTCTTAAGATCTTGTTTTTTGTAATCTAATTTTTAAGTTTTGTTAAGCCATTACGTGCAGACCAAATAATATAAATAAATAAAAATGAGGGGTTTACGACAACCAAGCGATAGAGCTGGTCACAAAAATCGACCCATTGCTGAGGCTCACTACCTTGACGGCGTGGCTTGGGTTCGAATCCCAACCGAGACCGGACCCACTCCTGTACGAGAGGACTGACTATCCACGTACACATAGAGTAAATTTAATTCGATTTAGTACAATCAGTTCCAAAACAAGGTTCAAGGAATTAAGTATATTTATTTTACAATACCAAATTAAAATTAAATTTGGATTTGAATAAGATATGTCAAAAGTACATTGTTTGTGAGTCATGGATGGAGAATCTGCACAATCTGAAGTACAGATCTGAAGACTGAAAAGTATTTTTTTTTTAATTCTATTTTAACTTCAGTTTTGATATGTCTTGCCAAACATTAATAGAGGTGCGTCACATTCCGCTACCTGCTATTACTAACATGCGTTTACTAGACAATTTCGCTTTGCATACGTAATAACCACTTCTATGTTACTGGCGTTGTTTTACACAATCAAATTATTGATGCTGTGAAACTTACATCGTATATCATTACCATAATGATTTGAATTTCGAATAAGGTAGTCACAAAAACAAAGATTTGGAAAAAAAAGTATGGGAAATCATGAAAATTATGAGAGTCCGTGGCTTAAACATTAGTTAACCCAAAACTGCCAATCCATTGATTAGTTATATGCTCTGATATAAACCATCATAATTATCATGCCACAAATTTATCCCCTTCTACCATATGCTAATCGGAGTCCGGTAGGCAAGTAAAACTTACCCGTGTGCCGCAAGTTCATCGTTAATCTTGCACTTTGCCATCGAGTGCACGAAGGATGCCATCCCTTGTTAAAAGCTAATTTATCATATTTACACTTTGGTGTCACCTGCTTGCATCGTTATGCATCAATGGTGGCCTCATGCGCCCTGAACTATCATTTTTTAAAAAGCTTGTTGACGGCTCCAAACTATACGATGAACTCTGCGCTACTATGCTCATTTTTATTCATCATCCTTCGTACTATCTTAGCAGTATGGTGCTACCAACGTGAGGTTGGATAGAGTCGTTTGGCTGTTTTTCTGAGATCATATTGACTCAGCAGTTCCTCCGTTTAATGAATGCTAAAACGGGAACAGCTCTTTGTAATTAAAAATTTCGATTTCGGAAAATACAAATGTTACTTCAGTTCTTGGAAGTATTTTGCTTACTAACCTATTTCGGTTTAATCTTTTCTCGTTGGTCTGGTGCATCGCCTCCACAATGGAGCAACCAGATGCACTCATAAATCTTGCAGAAAACTAAGCAAAAAGGTAAACTTTGCTTGATAGTAATTCAACAATTAGTGTCAGGGCAATGTGTTTCCCCTTCGGTACGGTCTTCTTGGCTTCTGCCGAAAACCGCTACTACGTCTAGTATGTCAGCCTCTAGCGCTAATAGTCTATCGATTGAGATTAGCTCTATAGACGGAATGTCGCTTCCGAACCACACCAGCCACTCTTTCGACAGCCATATATTACAGGAGCATCTACTTTTACGAAGTAGGAAGAACGTAAAACCAAATTACATCACCTTTTGCACAGCGCGTCGCGTTTTCCCAGCACAAATCCATGTCCATACTTACTCCTTTTTCATCCCTCCTGTCTGTGCTTATATTCTTGAACATTGATTGATAGCATACTTGAGTGTAAAGTTTTTTTTCTTCTATACTGCCAAGAGTCCTTCAGTTCATTGTTGACGCTCCCTACTCGATGAACTCCTCCAATGCCTGTTTGTTCCAGTATGGTAAGAAAAAATCGTTTCTTATAGGCTCACATACATTGCCTATTGAATGGAAAGGGGAGGTTAGCTACAAGATTAAGAAAGCAAAACGAAATAAATACACTGTGGGAATGGATCGTCCATATCGAGAGAGAGCGACAGTGCTTTACATAATTGAATTGCAATGCGACACGCTGGCGTCAAGTGCGGCAAATTCCTGTGGTGCGGTTGAACGGAGTACGGTGGCATCAACAACGTACGAAAAAATGAAAAATTGTACAAAACGGTAGCCAACCATCCGGTACTGGCGCAGAACGGGAACAATGTCAAGCAATGGGGCTCGGAGCATAAGAATCGCTTCAAAACGGGAAAATTGCAGGATAAAAAAAGGGCGCTGACAAATGGAACAAAATACATAAGTGGCTATTTGATTTGCCCAGAAGCGTAAAAGATTTATCACCCAAAACTTGCGACGCGGCTAAGGGGCGGTGCAGCGTCATAATAGAGGCTATAAAAATATAATCCCACTGCATTCGCCTCCCGGCGGGGCAAGTTTTTGAACGAAAGTATTATCGTACTTCAATCTACGCCACATTAGGTTGCCATTGTAAATTTTGCGAGAGGAAAATAAAACCTAGAATACTTACGCCCCGAAACCGGCTAAACGGAGGAAGTGAAGTTTCCAATCCGTGAAGTTACCTTCTGATGACATAATATGTCAGTCGTTATCCAATCCGAGCTTCCCAAATCTGTCGATTGCCGTGGGAATGATTTAACATTTAACCCCTCGTACAAAGACTGTCCTTACGACGACTCCATGCAGTGCAGCTCTGAACTCCATGCAAATATCATGTGGCGAAGTTGAAGGGAAGCTGGAAAAAATATCTGTGGTAAAAATCAACCTCTACTATTTCCTATCGAATACTTTGGGTAAAAAATAGTTTATTCTCTCAAAAAAAAGAAACGAAAGAAAATCGTACAGAAGGACTTCTTTCTTGACATCAGCATCTTCGGCGCTGGTAGAACTTCCTCCGACGTTGTAAGAAGGGCATAAGTATGAGAAAAATATTTTCATTGTAAATTTGAATTTTATTCAATTTTCCATTCATTTCCACCGAGCTGCCAAATAGTCGGTTGAAGTCCCCACTGGTGTTCAATGTGTGTGTGTGCGTGTGAGAGAGAGTGGGCCTAACGTGCCTTGGACCACTCGGCTCCGGATGCTGGCCCCGGAGACGATTTGTCGCTGGATGCTCGACTAAGGGGGCTCTCAGCGAGGTGTCGGGTATCCTTGTTTCCTTCCGGCGCTTTTCGTGACTCGTCGTCGTCGTCGTCACAACACACGAGGACAGCCGAAAATGGAGCATGTTTCTGACTTAAGCCATTCATTTCTGCTCCTTCCGCTTGCTCGTCCTGCGCTGGTGTGGATTTTTGCATACGCCAATCGGAGCAATATGCGGAATAATACGTAAATACGTCTGTGTATTGAATAGACAACGTGGCGTCCCATATGTTAAGATATTATTTTATATTTCCATCGCTTTAAAAGTGGACCCTATGTTTGGAAGCTGGAGCGGAAATGTGTTCACCATCGCACCATACCGGAGCGTTCCGACGATCGCCAAATGGAGGCCAGAAGGAATCTGGGCTGCGCGGTGCAGAGTTCAAAATGTGCAAAACTAAACTGCATCGCCCGGAAGGGGAGAGCTGGCGGTTGCGTTGGTGGTCGCGAAACTGCCATAAGGCTCACCGCCTTCCGGTGGAAGGTGGAAGCTCAAAATATGTGTTGTGGAAGGAAATTCAATTTCTTCGAAGGATTTCGAGGGATTCACGTTTCGACGTGAACGTGCATCGTGTTCCATTCCGTACACATCCATTAATGCGTGCGCCTTCCCGCCATCGGTCGGTTTTGGATGGTGAATTTTTATTGGCACAATTTGCCAGCCTTTCCGTGTTATGTTATTTTAGTTTGCCTTCGGTTTTTTTTTGCTCGTTGTTTTATTTCACTCTAGTAGAGCGCATTGAAGGGCAGGGGTAGGACATAAAACGATGGCCTGGTGGATCTTTTAGGGTACGGGGAATGTACCGCACCACGAATCGATTTGATCGGGGCGATTTTTGAAACAGTTTTGCGTTTCCGGAAACCCCGAACGCTTTATGGTGGTTGCGTTTGTTGATCTTACTCGCAAGGTTACCCGAGAACGATTTCCATTTATTCGCGAGATAACATAAACAAACTAACCGCATCATATCAAATACTGTGTGAGAAAAGCGTTCGTATTAATTCTATTTCCAGGATTCCTCGATACTGTGCAGAGCTTTGTTTAAGCTCTAACAGATTAAATTCTGCTAAAATAACATCGAAAATGCACTCTGAAAAATTATAATTCAACTATCGACATCCATCAATATTGAATGCATAAAATTGACAAATAAAAATAAAAATACAACAATAAAAAAAACATAATCCTCTTTCATGAGCTGAATATAAGATAATTATCTAACTCGCGAAGTTTGGAGTTCCTACCCTTTTAACCTTTTATAATAATGCTTTAAGATTGAATTTATAATGATTTACATGAAAGATTGCAGCACAGGTATTTGTCAGTATTTGGGACCAAAAATTATATATCAACAACATTCACTTCAAACATCTGAATTACAAATGAAAATTTTAAAACATATATTTTATCGAATCTTTAAAATACCTACCATTTACTGAGTTTCACAAAAAATCAGTTTGAAATATAGAAAATTTATACCACCTTTAGATCTTTGCAACACTTGTTTAATGAAGAAATTATTATTTTACCAAAAATAATCAGTTTATAAATTTAATATTTTACAATAGCTGCACAATATATGGAAAATGGCCGGGTTGGTCGGCTTCCCTCTAATATGAATAATTTAAAAAATATATGAAATCATAGATCAAAAAGGTTATTTTTTTCAATTTTGACATTTTTGCAAAACTTTGTATTAAATCATCAAATTATAGCCTATAGTTCAATACAAGGAAGAATGTAAATGATCGGATTCAATTTCAGGTTTTTTTTTCTACGTGTTCATGGTAGCTTCAGAAGCACTTTGCGTCAACATCGATATTACATGAGAGTTATTACAGTTGATGTACAGTATTTTAACGTCTTTATTTTACTGAACGGTTAAGTTTTAGACTAATTTGTATTGATTATGGAGTAACAAAAGCATGTTCTTAACATTTATTTATTTATAAGTTTTCTTATTTTATCTTTCCAAGAAATGTACTTGAAAACAAATCTAAAGTTTATTACATTAAAAATTACGTAGCGTGCTATAAAATTAATGGAATTCTCTGTAAAAAATGAAATAATGAAATGCAAACTTGAGAATGATTTCCTGCTGTTATTTGTTTTACTTTAAAATGCAATACTTGTTGTCTCGTTGCAAGGATACAATTTTCCCGAATGAAATTTGATTTACTCACTCATATTAGAATGCGGAGTAAACATTCTTCCGTCCAATTGACGAGAGTGAATTACTCGGTGTCTGCTACCCCGCGTGTCGCAACTCTTCGCAACATTTCCATGTCCGTTTCCCAATTTCCACGAGTTGCGTATCAAAACATTTCACCCCAGCTTTTGTGCATACAAAATTTACTCACGCAAAGTAAAGATGAGGTTTGGCTGTTATTTCTCTGCTCCCTTTCGTCGCCTCCGCCTTTTTTTGCCTTCGTTTCCAAATCTCCCACCCGTATCATCAACCGGATCCGGAGCATAACCGGATTAAATTTGAATCAACCGAAAATCGGGAAACGTGATATGCTTCGAAATCGGCCCGACCGTGGCTGGCAGTGGCTGTCTTTTCGCAGTGGTCTCCATGATTCATGATTCGCCTGTGCGCGGTGCCCGGGATATTATTCTACCTTATCGTTTTAATCGAATCAAAACATTATTTTTTTCGCCTCACCACCCACACGGTTGCATAGCAAAGTGCGATGGTGATAGCAAGCTTCAGTGCTGCGGCAACCACGTGGCCCATGCACATGCCTACGAAAGGTGGTTCTACACCCGGTCGACTTTCCACATTTTCCACGGGCTGCTGATTTTTTCCAATGCCCTTCCCAGAATAATATTCACCATTCCTTCATTGCCGGCCAGACCATTGTCGTTTGGTGCATGGTGAAGGTATATCCCACAAGCTTTCCACTTCCGCAATACAAATTTCTAACAGTTAATAACATCAAACCCGTAGTAACGCGTGGAGCTCCAAATGAGGGACGAGAAAATCCAACGACAAAACGACTTTTCTACTTTTGAAAACGATATTCAAACGACAGGGCGTATTTTTCTGCTCTCCGAAAACCCCTCAAACCTTAGCTAAGCTTTTCACAACACAACTGTTACGCTCATGGCGTTCTGGGCCGTTTGCACGAGGAAAAACTTTTCTTGAGCTAAATATTTTCCGGCATTTCTTTGCCAGCTTTTCCGTCGGTTGAAGTGAATTAGTTACTGTATAATCGCCACCTCAACGCTCTTGAGCCTATTCATTGCAATGAAGACGTTTCGGCCGACTTCGAGGGACGGTAAGATAAAGACCCTTTCGGCAGACAGATTCAATCGGTGAACGAGTGAGATGTTATAATGCATCAAGGGTGTGTTGGTGTGTTTGAGCATTCCTTTCAACCGATTCTCATCGACTTCCAACTTTTCCAATACCTTTCCGTCCTTGGTCACACCGGCAGACAAGCATACACGCTACTGACTGTCCCGCGATAAGTCAACAGGGAGAAGGGATGGAAAATGTCTTCCTCATTCCTTTCCATCCTGTGTCGGTTCTTTAGTTCAACCTTTCACCACCTTGGGTGCTTTATCTCTTTATTCATTAGCATGACGACTTTGTTCCTGTTTGTTTTTTGTTTTATCCTGAAATTTTTGATTGAAATACTTTTCCTCCGAAACGTTCCTGTACGTCTTTGGTCGAGAGGACGAGCGGACGGAAGGGAACACTCCGGCCACCAAAAAAAGGGTGATTTTCGAAGTGAAAGTGAAACTTTCGACTTTTTGGAGCAAAGACATTCATTCATTTCTAAAGTTTTCTTCATAAACGGGTAGGTATTTGTTTCCAATGAACTTCATGGAAGAAAACCGAGATGGCTACAACTTCCTATCAGGCAGTTAGCATTTTAACGAAGCTACTTCTTTTCATAAAAAAGACATTTTATTCTGTGAAAATGTATTTTTACTCATAGATTATGTAGAAAACATCACACTTTAATAAACTTTTATTGTAAGCTAGCATTCAAAACATTTTGATTTTTTTTTCATATCATGTTTCTAAGAAGGTTTTCAATGCATGCTCATAGCGCTAGAGAAAAACTAGTTCAGCTAACTACTCAATGATGGATATACTTTTTTACTTTTCAGGCAGCTATTCTTTTTGAATAACTTTATTACATTGCTAATCATGTTGATTATTCATTTAGGTTATTTTTGTTTTTACCTTTAGTACGTCCATCTTTGCACCGTGTTAAACTCCTATTTCCCATTTTATGGGAGTCTTTAATTGCAAAATGCGGTTTTGTAAATATTATTCTTTATTCATTTTGGTACGTTCACCATGTTGTATAACTTTTGTTGAATACATCTTAACATATGTCGTAGTTATTGGATTACAGTAATGGTCAGCGATGCATACATACGCGGATGCTGGGTTATTTTTATTGGAACCATGTATGAATCTAAATTTGAGTTAATATAAAAATCGTTATTACAGTAAATGCTACGAAGGCTTTTTATTTTACATATAAGCTTTTGTTTGTTTTTGTAAAACTGAGTTTCAATAGTAAAAGTTTGATGATTTTATCAAACAATAGTTATTAAACAAATCTTCAATATGATTTGAAAAAATTAAACTTAACGTGAAGAATGTTTCAGAATCGACGGATTGGTCGAGTTTTTAGTGCACACAAAACTCCATACAAAAAAAGCTTAAATTTATAATAGATCAGAAGTTGTTTAATTCATTTTCATTTGAATATGGTACCATCAAATAAGGAATTTATATGGAACATTTAAAAAAGTAATCTCATTGGATAAACTTCAAATAACTCTTAACAGAGGGAATTCTATGTCTCGGCAATAGTGAGAACAAATTCAACAATGTCAAAGTATGCTAAATAAAACCCACTATGAAACACAGCTGAAATATAATTATCCAAATGAAGATTCCTGAAAAGCAGTATGTCTGGTCTTTTCCACACTGGAGAAAGAATTTACAGATTTGACATAGTAAAATCCCGGCCTTACTTTACAAACTACCACAATACCGACCGATCAATCAGTTGAATCGAGGCACTGCAATTTGTCGATTGACAATGGCTTCCATTGCGATGACAATTGTGATTACAACCTGCAGCATCAACAACGTCATTGGAAAATCAATGGACGAGTTAGGCTCGAAAATCAATGGATAAGTTGGGTCCCCGTTTCACACCGTTTCGGGGGAAAACCTCCATTCTATTCTTCTGTTGCTTGACCTGCTTTTCCAATCGCTGTAAGAAATGTTGCTTTCATTGAACAATCAGCCTAACTGGATTGCATCGCCAACAGATAATCATCCAACGTTGGATGGAGCAGAGGTCAGACGAAAGCGAAGAATAGAAATCGTACACCATCATGGGGCCGTATGGTAGAAGAAGGCATCATAGAAGCATGCTGGGGAGTACTTTGAAACCGAAACACTTACACAATACACACAACTCGAGCGAGAACCATCGATAAAAGTTTGAAAGTATAGTTTCAAAGTTTTATTGATTGCGGAAACGAAACGTTCTCAACAAGCGTCGTTGTATTGTAATCCTGAAAGGCAGGTGCATGTTTCTAATCGAGGTCGTGAATCCGTTTGTAAACGGTATTATAGAACACAATAGGCAAAGCGGAAATAGAGTCCTGGAAAATGCAACGATAAAATTAAGCATGTCGCTGTTCTCGCGTGTCGTGTCTTTTAAGCCCCGTCGGCATTCTGTGTCGTGTTACATTCAAACAAAAGTTCGCTACAACATTCTAATGGAACATCACCTAGATAAATCTATATAAGGAATCTTTCGTGATGGTAACATGTTAACTACACATTAACTATGCTATTTTGAGATTCAATAGACACGTATTTCATATTATTGCTATTTTTATATTTATTTGCTAAAGGATTGTGTTTAACATAGATACTCCTTTTAGCCTTCCTCTTTACTTTCAATCGTTACGTTCACTTTAAACTTTACCATTCCTATGAATCGGCGGTTGTCCTTTACGATCTGTTTGGTGTTTTTTGTCAGACAATTTATACACTCAACCGTCCCACTGCGTCTGTCGAACAAAACTGTTGATTTGGTAAAGTCACGAAATCTTGCGAGGAAAGCGTATGAATGCGAAGTCGCTCGTGGTTGAACGTTTGCAGAGTTTTATGATCTGTGTTTTTATACGAACAAGAAACACCTTCTGGTAAAAGTCTCAGGTTACGTGTGAAGAGAGTAAGAGTCAAGATACAATTTTATAAACATCCCACCGCTGAGAATTGACTTTCGACGAAAAGGAAGGCAAGGTTCATCAACATAATCACAAAAGTTACAAAAAATCCTTTCTGCTTTTGCTGGTATGGAATTGATTTTACTTAAAACAATTCCAAATCCTTCAAATAAAAGTTAGCACTCATCAAAACATTACGCTTTCCTACTTCGACATCAAATGTAAATTGAAATTGAAAAACCCGTTGAATAAATCAGCTTATGCAACGAACCATTCAAACCACTTTGCCAACCTCTAATTATGTTCAACATTTCTTGTCAGGCGCTCTCAACCGAAGGTATTTATGTGTTTCATCCCGCTACACAAAAACGGTAATGTAAAATTTAACGCATCCCCTCGAAAGGGTGTCGAAGGAATGTGTGAGAATTCAGAGTCTCGTTAGATCGGTAGCAAGTATTTTTCAGGCGTGTCGGTAACCTGGCACCGGGCACCCGATTTTCCGGGTGGAAACAAGAGACACTGATTGTTTGCAACAAACTTTGCCCTCTACAAACTAACCGATCTTTTTCAGCTCAAGCGCTTGCGTTGCACTGGCTGCATTTGGTTGAGATATAAATTTGAGACATTTCCTCGACGGGAGGCGAGGAAGGAACTGTTTTGAGTAGGGTGAAACGGTTGGTGCAAAGCTCAGATTTCAAGGATGAATAACATGCGCACCCAAAAACATTCTTCCTCCCATACTTGTTTCGAGTCCCAATCCCCATGTTTTTACCGAACGGTGGTAGCTGTTAACGTTAGTTGGTGTGTTTGTTTATATTTTTGTTTGATAAATTGGTTGACAACAGTAAAAAGTGTTCATCCACATGGAATATGTATTTATATGCCGCTTGTAGACAATTGTGTAGTGGAACCTCAATCTAGCACACGGTCACTTAAACTACTAAGGCAACAAATGAAACTGGTTTATTGAACGAAGACTTTTATGTTCTAGCATTGACTAAAAGATGCTATCGTTGAATTCGGTTAAAAGATCGTTTAAAGACTTTATACGTAAGCAATGGGAAATTTTCAATCAGCATTTCTGTAGAATGGAAGCATTTAAGTTTAATATCTTGGTTTAAAGCAACGGCACTTTAATTAAAGCATATTACTTAATGGCTTTGAACAATCTATTAAAATATCATAAATTGCTCAGGACTTCGTGAGTTAATATTCTACAAAAAGTAAGCATAAACATAATTACTGGGCAGATATGTAATAACTTTGTGAAAAAATAAGTATTGACAAAAATCTTGATAAGTGCAATGCAATGACCTGTATGGGAGTGTTCCAATGATTTATTCTAATATTTTTCTATTTTTCTAGTATTTAAAACAAAACATGCCGCCCAAATACCATTACTCAGATTACCATCTTCCAATCGCTGTGAAACTTTTTCAACGAAACTATGGGTCCCCGACGAACGTAAGTGTTTCCCACCTTCTCTTTGGTTCTCGTTTCATATATAAAGTAACATTGGCCACCATAAGCCCCGCACTTGCTCAAGAGGAGAGTGTAGTTGAGGAATGTTTCTTAAACTTCACTGCTAGCAACAAAAAATCAACACGCCAAATTAAGTATACAGAAAGGAAATAAAATTTGATGCATAAATCAAAACTTTATCAGTATGAATTCTTAACTAAATACCAAATAAAAAGGCATTTTCCTTTTTTCTCGTACATTTCCTCGTTCATTCCACTTCCAGGTAACACTATCTCCCTCTTCATCCGGGCCATGTGCACTCCCCTTTCGCCGTCCAGATTGCACTTGCCGTTTTAGTAGCCCAAAAGTTGACCCTTGGGGTTGTTAGTGGTAAGGTGAAATAGTTTTCGTAAATTATGTGTGTAGCTCCACTTAAAGGGCGGGGAGCTGTTTTTTCTGCTCATTCTCTGCACCATGGTCCGAGAACGCTGGAAGGCAAAGTTTCCCACTCAAGGTGCGAGGATGGGGAGCCTGTTTCCCGCATCTACCTTTCGCTGGTCACCTACATTCATTGCGGGTTAGAAGCCCGGATTAGAAGCCCGGAAGGCTTCAGGTAACGGATTTGGGACTCGAACAGAGCCTGTTGGGTCTCATAAAATCATTAAAAGATCTTTTAAACATGAGAACCTCGCACTTTTCACTTTCAAACTTCTCCAGAAGAGCAAAGAAAACGTTCACTGCCCCGTTCTCGGATCGCCTTTGCGTGTGGTCATCTTTAATTAAAACTTGAACAAGAATCTCGCTCGGATCGACAACGGAGTAAAGTTGGCCTTATTCCGAGCAATAAAATCATTATCATTAGTGTCCGATTATTGGTGGTTCAGAAGTGGAATCACGTGTCTTTAGAAACGAGTTTAATGCACAGCCGACAGAATACTTTTATTTCCGGTTTGGGTCAATGATCTTTGATGGGATTTTAACCAGTCCTATCGATTTTGGTTCATGCGTAAGGTTTACCTACTGTTTGTGAAACCTATTAATAAATAAATAAATAAATAAAAAAATAAATAAGAGCATTTTTGTTGCATTTAAGAATTTGAGATAAATACTAACTTAAATCCTTACTGAATTAGTGTGGCGTAGATGGATAGGCCAATGATGGCGGCGCATTTTTATTTATGTCCAAAGTTCAATTCAAAACAAAAAAATATGAACGCCTTTAAAGAGCTTATGAATAGAGCGTTCCTAATTCGTACGCGAAAAGCGAACACGCTGCTAATGGGGATTCATCGTTAAATTGTTGAACTCTTAGCGATCCGTCGTCTTACACTTAGTGCCCTCGTGCTTCAAAAACCCGGGCCCGGAATCCCGGAGTTCCGCAATGAATAGGGGAGTCAAACATTTTTCCGTTTTCGGCGAGACTCCACTAGAATTTATGGTGATAGAAGCAATGGCTTCAATTACCACGACGACGAAAGCTGGCGAAACGCTCTCGCGCATCCGTGGAAGGTAATAATTTTCTTTTTTATTATGGTAATTACTTTTTCTTGATCTCCCGCGCTCGCTTTTCCCCGCGCGAGTCACAACCGGAAGGTCGGTGCGGAGCGGTTTAACGGGGCGGAAGTGATATTATTGTAGGTGTTGAAAAATGTCAGGATTTTCATTACACAGTCATCTAGCCATTTTGCGCGCCCGAGCCGGAGTGGAGGAGCCAAAGTGGAATGTAAACAAGATAACAACCACCGCGTGCGTTCCTGGGCACACCTGATTCTGGCCTGGCTTTCGATCGTCTCCTTCCTCCGCCAGAATTTTCCGCCGTAACCCCCGTCCGTCACAAATGCCAACGCGTTGAGGGCAGTGGGCTTGCAGGGAATCCGTATTTTTTATTTTACGTCGCGACAAAATGCTTGTTAATTAAAATTATGGTCTTCTTGCTCCGCTGCCTATACAACTAGTGCGGGCCGTGCCTGGAGGAGTGTCGCCACTAGTTCAGCATGGAATTGGCTTCACACGTTTTCCTACTGAGCGGCAACACAACAGTTGGAGCGATGCGTGTGAAGCTAGAGGAAGCCGGAAAATCGTAAACATCGCCGTTGAAAATCGTTTAATTTCACACTAAACGTCGCAAGCCACTTTCAGCGTGAAAGTGATTACAATTTTCTTCGTAGCAGCGTGCTAAAATATATTGGATTTTTCTCTTTTTACCAGAGATGGCCATATTTTACTGATATATTTCAATGGTATGTAAAGAAACATTGGTGGCAGTGAAAATACAGCCATTGCCGCTATTTTATTCTATCTAACCAAGCTATAACTGAAACAGTGTACAGAGCAGGCTGTTTTACCCCGTAGTGATCCGTTTTTAGCTTCGCATTTTTAATTGAAACAGGAAGACTGTTTTAATTAATATTTACACATAAAAAAATGTACAGAATTATTAACAAAATGAAAATGTACTGACTAGAAATACGCTATCAAAATACATTTACATCCCACGAGTTCATCTCTACTGTGTAGATCTCGAAATACTCAAACAAAAAGCCATAAGTTAGTTTTCAAGCATAAAATTATCTATAAATATTTGCGTTCAAATGTCTAGTCTAGTCTGCGTTTAAATGTTATTTCTTTTTCTTTTTTTCGGTTGAATTAAAAACTGAAGTCGAAGGACAAATATACGATTTCATTATTTACTTGCAATTGCTGTAAGCTTGAGAATATGTGCACATTTGCTTAGTTTATTGCTTAAAACTATTAAAATACACATACAAATGGGAACGAAACATTAGCAATTAATTTAAGGTTTTCGATATCGTTCTGTTCCAAGAAGCGCCCACTAAGCACGCACACCCTGGGCCGCCTTACCTATCAGAACTACGAAAATCCATTAGTGGCTAATATCAGGTGACCACGAACGCGTCACAATGGCGGAATTCATACATGTGCTCGGGTGTTATCAGAGCGCTCATTAAGCGTTTGTGTGTCGGAACGTTCCATACAATAAGTTCCAGGGTCCCATTCGTTTTTGAAGAATGGAGTAAACAAACGATTTCGCAAAACAATTACGCCAACCATGGCGTTTTGGAGAACCCAAACAGCCGAGACTGCGATGTAGTTTCTTCGGAAGATTGTATTACGTCTCGCTGTACAGTGTCAGTACGTACTTCTTGACGCGACGCTAACCTCGTCCAACCATATCAACAACCGAAAAGAACTCAATTATGAACGATTCATGAAATTAGGGTTTTCCCGTTTGATTCACGTCACCGGTGCTCACTTTTCACGGGTGTGTTCGTGCGAAGCGTTCATATTTCAAACTCCAAAAAGAAACAACAAAACAGCGCAGATTGGGTTTCAGAATCGTAAGTTACCCCGGCCTCGCTTCGCCTCCTGTCGTGAACAAATCGTATGGACGAATGTCTTCTGCGCGTCGGACGCTTAAAGGGCATGTATACATTTCACGCCCGGAGTAAAGGAAAAATTTGCCAGTTCTAATTCAATCAGTTAGCGGGTCGAGTATTTTTTAAATTTAAAGCGCTTTCCTTGCGCCACCCTACCGGAGGGCTTAGGTCGAAGCTGAAAGAAGGAAGTGTGCCCGAATTCGAAGGCTCATCCTTAAATTATCCTACTCCTATCGCAGCGTCTAACGGTTTGTACCACTTCCTTGAACGCTCGAGAGCCAAAGCCCTAAACTGCCCATGCCGGTGCCGGTCTAGCCATCATGAATAATTAAATCACTGAAGTGAAACAAATTGGCCGCAATTTGCGGCGAAAGAGCTGAAGGAACAATCCAACACCGACAACAGCAGCAGCAGAAGCAGCGGCCAATACCACAACAACACCACCGAGGGCCGCCACGAAAGGCGCACAGTGAAATTAGGAACGTTGCAGGAAGTGTCGTTGGTGTGCAGCGCGAACGTTGAATACGTGGCGCGAAAGTGAACGCGTAAACAAGCCATTTTCCAGATTAAATTTTCCATCCGCACAGATAACGTTACAAACGGCATGGTTGGAGATTTGAAAGTTCTTTCGTATAGCTCGTGGCTGCAACGCCGATTGCTTACCATCAGTTCTGAGGTGGCGGAGGACAAAATAAGGACTTCGACAAGCGCAACATACCGCAAACACGGGGAGCGAACCGCACAAACCATTGAGTAATTTCTGTAAAGGTACAAAATTGTTGAAGATTAATTTGATTTTATTACAAAAAAAACTTTATTACATTATTTGATTTCAACGTAACCTTCCAAGCTGCTTTACAATTTCGTACTTGGTATAGATTTATCATTCACACTTTTATATTTTTCCCCCGAACTGTAGTGCACAATCGTTTTGTTAAATCTTTTGGCCTAATTCCTCTGCCTTCTCGCATTGCGAATTGTCTAGAGTTAATCTTTGAATAATGATTTCGCGACTGCAGCCTTCCGCTTTAGAGCAGCTCATAACTAATACCTCTAATAATATTGCAATCACCTTCGAGTGATTGTACCAACTGCTAACGTATAACATATGACGATCAACAAAATGGCCCCTGCAGCGCCTGGAGGCTGGCCGGTCCCGGAGTTTGCTTCGTTATCGACGAATGCTTCCTTTTCACGCTGGTCCTCGCTGAAACTGGCCGCATTGTCCCTGTACCGATGATCGCGATCTACGCAAAAGAGAAGAGTGGTTAAGGTGCTACTACATTTACTTCGCTGCACACACTCGCGCCGTACCTTTCTCCATGGTTCCATCGATGTTCCACAGCTCGGAACTTTCTCCAGGGCCCAGAATCTTATTGGACGACGCTGACAAATCGTCCACCGACTGACGATAAATTTTATTTTTGTCTGCAAAAAGAAAGTAACACAAAAATTGTCGCCATTTAATTGCCATCACCGTGAACGCCACCTGCCGTGGGAGGAAACGTACAATTCTTCCTGTAGGCTGCCTCGGTCGTTGTTGCAACTGTTGTCGTGACCGGTGGACTGGTCGCTAGCGCCGTCGTCGAAGGAATGTCTGCCAACGGGAGAGAGCAGACCGAGAACCGATTAAAGTGTACACTTCCAATAATTTGTCTACCGAACTCGAAGGATATACTCACGGTACACTTTAATAGAGCCATCCGTTTCGCCGAGCGAGTTCTTTACGACACATTTGTACGTCCCGAAGTCACCGATGTCGATGTCCTTAATAGTGAGCTTCATCACCACCTTGTAGCTGTTGATTTCCTTGATCGACGGTTCGAAGTGTTTGCCTGTGAAAACAATTGATAATGTGTAAAGAATACTACAATAAAGCTGTACTACGCTTAGAAAAGAAAACTATGGTTTATAGCGATGCTTTGATGAAGTAAACAAAGACCTATTGTGTTTTACTGTAGCTTTTTATCAACTGAAGTTTATCTACTTAATTACAATGATAATTGTGGCCGTGAAATTAATTCGTTCTGAAATTATGAGGTGGTGAAATGGTGCATTTCTATAGATCGTTTTTTCAAAAGATAATTCGAATACTTTTTTCCAGAAAGCATCCTTTTCTGTAGTATTCCAAAAATTTATACCTCTCTTTTTTGTTTATTTTTTTTCCCATCTCTTGTTTATTTTTGCATTTTGCAACAAATCAAACAAAAAGATGTTTTTCAAGTAAAGATCATTCCCATAAATCTTGCCCCCGCGCTTCGAATTTCCCGAAACATCACGCCTGCGTTTCCTTCCGCAGGTACACCCAAAATATGGTGCAGGGTAATGAATTCGTTGACGTGGGCCCTTATCATTTCACCTGCCGTCGTTCAGATCGCCGAATAAAAGAACAGAACAAGCAGGACTATCTTTCACTGCTTCTCGGACGAGCAAGACTTTTCTTCTCCTATCTACCTTGTTTTTTTTTTTTTGCTACACGCTATACCCTCGGTGGATTCCTTTTTATTCATCGCTATTGTCCTGGGAGTTCCCGGAATGTCCTTACTTTGATTGAATAACAAGATGATGATTGTGACACAATTTTTCCTCGTTATCAGATTTTTCCTTGTTTATTATTTCCATCCGCTTGGTGATGTTTCGCTCCGGTTTGGCGAAACAAACCCCACAAAAAACACAGAACCATCCACGAGCGACACGCCGCCGAAAAACATGCATACAAACGGTCGGTAGCATCCCAGGACACGAATTGGTGTAGGATTGTTGGTGTAGCCGGTAAAATCCGCTGCCCGTCAACCAAAAGTCAGTCCGTTTCTATCGCAGTGAAGGGGAAAATATTAATGATGGGTTCTTCGCTGCTGGCAAACCAACTAGGTACTTCGGCCAGACGAAGGTCGAGAAATCTTCCTGGATCCGAAATATCCCAGATCGATATGCTTCGTTGGCATGTTTTTTATTCATCTTTTCCTCCCGGCCGGTTACTCCCGATGATAATAATGATGAAGGCAATCGTTGACGTTGTCTTACCTTGTGTTATGATGGTGTCGTTCTTCATCCAGTAATTGATTGACCGTGGGTAAGCTTCCGATTGGCATTCGAGAGTCAAACGCTGGCCGAGCGCTGCCCCGACCAGCTGATCCTGGATCCATATCATTGGTGGAACTAGGGAAGACACATAAATTGTACACATTAACCCCCTAAATAGCATTCAACGGTAATATTCGGTGGTTTAATTTGTGCGTCGTTAGCAGAGATGTCTTCATATATGAATGTAAATGCATTATCAGCTAATAAGAACTTAGTTCCTCAACGCACCGCAATGAAGATTTATAATGATTTCATTTAACAATATTACAATAAATTGCTACGGCTGAGGAAAAATTGAATGAATTAAAAGAACAGGAATGTTTTAAAATATGTGTGGTTTAAATTTCAAACTTTCACTTTTTATAATAAACATCACCTGGAAATGCTTTTTACTGCTTAATTAGGTTTTGTTGTTTTGTTATTTTGCATTGTATTTATGATGATCCGTTCAAAAAAAAATAGGCCTCGTATTAATGCATATTGGATGATTTTCGGTCAAATTTTAGCATAAAATGGCTTCATTGAACAACTTAAGCCGCCATAATCGCCTTATTTTTCAACATTTGTGAATATGTTGCCTGCTTCAACTACTCGCATCAAACTTCAAAGATTGTAAAATGAATGTATTTCGGGCAATAAAAGCACTGCATACTGTCACCCCGTAAATTTAACTGTAACATTTTTATTCTAACACAAAACGAGGATTTTGTTTTGCTCCATCAACTTTATTAATAAACTCTATACTAATTCTCTACTTGCTAATAAAATTTTGATTAAAAAAAAAATGTAGTGTCCTCGGATGGCCCAAGAAGTATTAATTGAATTCATGACCAATGTTTTGGGAACAACAGAGGGTATGATATTTTTAATAATCCAGTAATATCACAAACACCCACTGTTAACTACTTGAAGATAAACAACAGTGTGCTCCTCTACCCCACAGTGCTTTACAGTTTGGATCGACTTACTTATTATTCGACGATAATTTCCTTAAAGTTGCTAAACTTGGTTTAGTATATGTATTGCAAAGCTACGTTGCAAAAAAACATATTTCTTTGACATGTTATGAGGCTCGTTTCACAAAAGTTTATTTTTAATTCAAGCCAGCAAAGCGAAACTTCTTCAGAAATTTAATTTTACGAACATTGAGGGGTAATTCATATGACCGACAATTTCCAGACCAGATTGTTGGTTTATTTTGTTACGGTTTATTATGTTTACGCATATTATCACCACGGTCATTGCAACGAAGAGTGGAAAACAAACGAAGGGACGTACTTACAGTGAACAATCAACATGACGCGCTTGCTGACCGATGGAGGGATGCCGTTCGACGCGATGCACAAGTAGGCCCCCATATGCAGTCGATTAACCCGCGAAATGGAAAAGGTGGAGCTGTTCAGGCTGGTCGCTGCTTGGCGCAGAGTGGGCCGGCACGGTTGGATGGAATAATAATGAGACAATTTGGTTGTAGTTTTTCAACTCGATGCACTTTGTGCTTGTGTGATATGTAGTTTCATGGTGGGCGGAATCCAAATAAAATAGTTCAAGGTAATCGAGGAAAACAAAAAGTTTGGGCCACACACGCGCAAACATACAGAGAACCAAATCGTCCTACCTCCTGCGCTGATCGGCTCGTTGCCCTCGCGGCGCCACATAATGGAAGGTGTTGGGGAACCGGAAGCGGCACATTTTAATGTAACGTTGCTTCCCTCGCGCACTACCATGTCGGTGCTGGTGGGATAGTCCAATATGTTCGGTGGAACTGTTGGGATTATATTTTTAAAGTTTGTTTTATTTTTTAACGCGCAGCGAAAAAACATTCTCATTAGCATAAGCCAACAGAGGGTGCGTCAATTAAACCGTGTTGCGTTGCTAGCAACATTTTCCAATTTTACAAGTGAGATTGTTCAGCACATACTCACCGACAACATTCAGGTAACCGATTTGATTTCGCATCGGGTCCGTATTGACCTGGCACATGTACCAACCCTTGTCCGACTCCTTCACGTCGCGGATGCGCAGCACCCAAGCCCGTCCCTCCACGTGAGCGATGGTCATCCGATGGTTTTTGGTGATGACGTGCGTTTGGATTGTCAGGATCGTTTGAGTATCCACTCGGAGCCACGCGACCTAAGACGGCGAACAGACAAAGATTCCTGTAGTAATGATCCTCCTGCTAACGAGTCGTACGCTTCGCCTTTTGGGTTACCCTCTCGGGAAGTATAATTCCTTCTCCTCTCGGGAAGTATAATTCCGGGGTGTTACCTTGTACGTCTGCAGATTGTTGATGACACACGTGAGGACTGCTTCTCGGCCGACCGGCACGGTCAGATTTTGGATAGGCTCTCCAAACTTCGGCAAATCTGAAAATGGTCGCATCGACATGAGTATTACCTTGATTTATTGGGAACTGGGAAGCTACTTCAAAACACTTTGAATTATTATTATAAGTCTGTAGTTCAGTTGAATTATGTCAAGCATGGAATCTTTCACTACAAATAAATAATGTGACACTTCATTACAATGATCTTGTCTACTGGGGATGAACACAAGCAATAATTTAATTTCACTGGAACCTTTCACTTGTAAAAAAGGGGGGTTGGTGCATGAACAGCGATGAAATGTGTCTGTGAAGATGAGACGAACCTTGGAAATAATTGTTAAACTAATTTGTAGTAATTTACCTTTTTAAAATTGTTTTATATTTTATCAAAACTACTGATTGTACTTACGTTACAAATGTAGTAAGTTTCATTTAAACAATGATAACTATAAAGACGGAAATAAATCATAGCAACATTCATCAATTGGTAACTTCTGACATTCATGGTAGTTTTACTCGTGTTTTCAGTGTTATTAAAACTTTCTCTACACACGACACGTTCCGAACGCCTTGCTTTCTCAATTTAGTTTCTATTTAACTCAAACGTAACGCAACACAACAGCAACGAAATTTATTGTTACGAGATATACAAATGAATCACATCGTATACCACATTGGTAATAGTATTTACAAGTACTGGTTTGAGGTTCAGAAAACGGTTGAACACCCAGTTTAAGAATTTTTGTTTGTTCGACAAGAGGCACTGCCTTCATGCAATTTGCATTCACACATGACTGGATTGGTATCTTTTACCAGTTAAATTTAAACAAATTATTTTACGACAAGAATTGACATATTGTTGAAGGAAATTGAAATTTTCTTACAATAGAAAGTTGCATTCGTGTTTCAGCACCTTCAGGTAATAAACACCAAACACTAAATAAGCATAATAAGTAAAACATAAAAGATAACGGATGCCAAAAGGTTGGAAAAAGCCACATGACGCTGACCCTATTCCCACACTGTGCTCTTTATTCGTTTAGTCAGCTCAAGCTGAACCAATTAATTCCTGCTCAATCATAGCTTATCCCGCCTTGGCACTATCACACTGTCGATACTTCTCAGTTTATTCTACACGGTTTCGCTTTTACCAAACGGATGCGGACCCTTCCTTTCCTTCCTGCCCAAAAACGCTCATCCGTCTTCTCACCATCCGTTCCGAACATCTCACACTATCAGCTGACTCACAATATTTTCCAATTTTAATTACGATGAATATTTTACTCCACCCCGCACTGTCATAATGCCACTGAATAATGCATCACTACTGGTATATTATATTCATGAAGCACTTATTCCTAAAAATGAGTGCATTGGCGCTACTATGCAAGCCGTTGCTCGATGGCAATTAGTGCTGCGGGGTTGGTTTCTACTTTTTGCTACCATTAGTCTACACTTGGCCGGTATTTCAATGGATTCTTAGTGGCTTTTGATTGCTATCGATAACCTCAAAGTGCACCAGAAGATGGAAGCTCTCATAACCTGCTTCAAATGAAGTGTCTGTATGATAAAACACCGAAAAACGGATGATACTAAAAATAGAAAAAAATAACCTTGATTCAATGGTTTTATCCTCTGTTTTCCCTTCCTTCTCTTCCGTATTCAGTACATAGTTCAATAAACAATAGAACTCAGCCTTTTAATTTAACCTTAAGGTTAGCCTTCACAGTTTTCATCAGTTGGCAGGTGCAGTTTCTTAAAAAATACACTTTTTTCCGAAATATTGAAAGATGGTGCCATCTTTTTGTTTGTATAGGATCAGAATCGTAATTTAACCCGTTCTCAGATTTATCCGAGCCTAGCTCGGGCAAGCTGATGGAATTTGTACTGCTTTACCCGGACAGTTTTTTGACGCATGGTTTGTTTCTACTTTCGTTGCGAGTCGTTTATTTTAATTGCTAATATTATGTTATGAAATGTAGTCTTTTATTGCGTTATGATTGATTACTGTTGTGGATTTTTTTCTAACCCCTTCGCAAAGAAATGAACACTTACTTATAAGTGTACATTATAATGATATTTTATATATGTTTACACATAAGATTTTATCTTGGCTAATAGGTTTGGCTATTGAATCCAATCAATTGAAAATAATTTCCTCTTTAGTCTTAGTAATGTAACTATTTTTCCCCGTCTGTAGATAATTTTTTTCGTGTATGGTTTCGGTATCCTTTAATTGTCTAAACCGTGCAATCGAATTTTGTATGAAATATTTCTTAACGGTACTTGCTTGTGAACTCAATTTAAACTAAAAATGTCACAATTTATCTTGAAACTTACCTTTATCAAGTATGTACGAATTGCTTTCCTCCACATTGTCGTCTACTGGTGACAAGTTATGTAAAGAAATAGAAATAATGCAGGGGATAAGTTGGTAAACTGTTTTATTTGATCTGCTTAATTGAACACAGAACTAACGACAACAAAAAAGCGTTGCGACTCTTGCGTGGCAATAATTTATACATCCCATCTCATCATTATTCCTCCGGAATGTAAGAGAGATGATGGAGTGGATTTTAATTGTTTTACTCTTGTTTACAATGTTCTTACTTATGCATTCAATGTCTTTTTTTTCTCTTATTGCCAGCAGCAACGGCGAACGCCACTGCACCCCGCTGTCCCATCAAAGCCCTGAGCGATGGAGATTGAAATTGAATGAATATGGTAGCGATGCCGGGTTTATGTTTAACCCCCGCATATTTGGTTGTGGAACACCCCGTACCCCATAGTTCATAGTTTTAATATCTCCCATCCTGAAGAGGCTAGCGCACTAAACTTTATAACGCTACCAAATGGATGCAAAACGAAACGTCAACGAGGAGATAAATACTTCCATCCTATCGTGGCTCCGTTGCTAGCAGCCTCCGGCGCAGTTGCTCGCTGTTGGTGGCAAGCAGCAAATTTTCGCTCCATCTGAAACTTTATTTGCATTTTTATCGCGCTTGTTATATCGTCTCGCACGATTGCGAGCTGTCAATTTGTGCTGGGGCGGCCCGATGATCCACTCTTACGCCATGCGACACAATGTCTCGTCGACTCGGCTGCTAACCAAGAAGGTTTTGCACAAATACTTGCATTCAGTTCGCTTGGTTTCTCCACAAACTGCTCCTAGTATGCTAGAATCAGATCCGGTGGAAAGATTTTCAAAAGGACCAACACATTCAACCACCAGTTTGACACTGGTTTATGCCATTTTATTAGAATTAACAAGAAAAAAGTCCAGCAAAGTCAAAATTAACGGGCTACGGAGGCAACGCGCCGAACCATAAAAGTCACCAAGGCCAGCCAGGGAAAAAGGGGGAGGACAAACATAGTGCGAAAAGTAAAATGGCATCCCGAGCAGACTTTCCACGAAACTCACGTGGCAACTAGCATTTTCGCCCATTAGGCGTCACTTTTATCGAAATGTGCACCGTACCCTCACGCCATCATCGTTAACGATGGCAAAGCGAGCGAAGGGATTCTGTATCCACCACCAAGCAATTCCCCGCGCACACCCCCTCGGGACGACCCCTGTCCTCCTTCGTTGGAAAGGAAATCATAAAATTTACAAGCCTGTTGAAAAGGTAAACCAAAATCCCTTCATTCATTTAATTAGCAACTAAAGCAAAGTTGGTTCCCTTTCATGCTCATCGGCACCGACCGTCGGTTGGCCCTGTCCCTGCACACCTACCCCAGACCCTCTACCTCGTCGCGAATTAGCCATCATCTGGCATCCTTCGTGGGCTTTCTTCTTTTAACCGCGCCACGACTCACCGGGCGCTGCAGTGTCGCGAGCGTTCTTCGCCCCCTCCCTCAGCTCCTCTTCCTCTTCTCTCCTGACACCCGACACCCGACTGGAACCGCAAAAATGAAGCGACCGGCAGACGGCAGACGGAGGACCGAGCCGGGTGGAAAAACCGCCAACCCGTGGAGTGCTGGGAGGTTTACATACGTCGGGGTTTTATGTTATGTTCTGTGATGTGGAAAACCGTTGGCATTCTCTCTTTCTCAACCAATTTCAGCCAAAGTCTGCGGTTTTTCGAAGAGGAAAATTATAACCAAACAGCTAATCATTAATAATGAAACCATGGCGAGAGCAGCGGAGACCGCACGCATACAAGCGCCACACACAGCGCCGGTGTTCTCCTTCGTGAAAAACCTCCTAAACCCGTAACTAGGCCGTTTATCGTCAAGGACCGCGGCGTGGAGGCGCTTCCAGCGCGCTCTGCTGGATTGCTTCTGCAGAATCACCGGCTCTGACCTCCTCACTCCTTTCGGCATTGATTCTTCGAAGCCGAATCCCCCCGGTTCGCTTTTCTAACCCACGAGGACACGAGGGTAGGGCATCTCGACAAGAATGGTTGAGCCCTTGTTTGGCTACGAAGCTTAAACAAACTAGAAACGCTTTGGTTGAGTTACCAAATACTTGCATGTGGTGAAACACATGGGACGGGGTTCTGTCAAACGCGTTTGAACGCCCATTAACAATCGCGTGGCCTCGTCTTAATTATCGCCGGTGGCTCAAGGATTGTGCCTCAATTTCAATTGCCATAAGAGAGCTTTTAATTATTTTAAAACTACTTGTAGGATTGCCTCGCTTTGCAAATCTCATAAGTTAATTGTGTTATGTTCATTATGATTTATTTTTTTTTAGATTTTTAAGAACTTGGACATTTAAATGATAATTTGAGATATATCTAATGAAATCTATTGAATGCAATTATACTATGCCTCGTGTTATTGTGAATGTAATTAATCATTATTTGAGATCAGTTTGAACTTAGTTTAAAGAAATTAAACAAGTCTTGGCTGATTGAAGAAAACAATAAATCACAATCTATAAACTACTACATTCTATGTTACGGCTGATGACCGTCGGCACAATTATGAGACCAATCAGCATAAATTTGTCATCTAATTTTGAAGCAAAAAATTTATGTACTCTGTTTCTGAATATCTTGCGAACAATCCTAATGAACTCGAGATTTAATCTGTCAACATTATATTAAAATCAATATTCTCATGGGAAAATGAAAGTTTTTTCCTGTTCTAAAACACCGTGACTGTACTTAAACATGAATTACTTTTTCTTAAGAATAATTTTATTGTTTTTTTTTATCTTTTTGTACAGGAATTGGATGGAATTCAAACCCACACCACTGATGGTGTTAATCGGCTGTACGTTATGTATGCACATAGTTTTTTCGATAACCCCAAGTAAATTAGAGTCATGTTAGTTTAACTAATAAGCCAATAAATATACCAACATTGCTAAAATATACCTCAAGACATATGTAACAATGTCAGGAAAAAAAAATCAGTTGTATGTAACGGATGTTGAATTTTCTTTCCGTTTTACAATTTTTTTCACTTCGACGAAAATCTTAAATATTCTGATGTAAGAAGTGTCCTGATTAACTTTTCAACAACGCTGGCGAATACTTTGCAAATGCAAAAACTTTCAAATCACCAATCTAGTTTGTAAAACCTTTCAAAAATCCACAACTTTTAACTTTTTGTTCTCATTGAGCTGTGTGCACTCTTTTCTGCACCAAACTGCACTGAGCTCGTTCGTTTATCCTTAAGTCAGAGTGCTTTTTGTACAAGTCATCGTCCGAAATTCGCCAGGCGCCCGATCAGGTAAAGCAGCGGAATTTTTCCATGCCATTCCCCTCCTCAACCCGAGGTTGAATATTTTCTTATTCACTTTTCCAGATTGGCGTCCATTCTGCGATGGTGTTGTTCCGCCGATGGAAAGTGTACGTGTGCTCGTGTAAGTGGCTGGAAGACACATAAAAGTTACCATGTTTTCACTTTTCCTTCCGTCTTCATTTTCTTACATCATTGATTCATTCTGCCACCCCCGGGCTGGTGGATGTAGTGTTCGAGAAGTAAATTTCGCTCCATCAACGCACTCGCTCTAGTCGGCCCGGGGCACCCTGCCCGCCCACATCGGCCTACCGTCTGCAGTGCCGTCCGCAAACCATTAGAGAAACGTGGACCGTAATTTGAGTTCAACCATTCTAACCATCCTTTCCCGGCCGGGCCGAGTGAACCACAATGAGGGTTGGAAATAATAAATTTTCATCTTCGAAACAATAGGGAATCATCGCATAATGTACCTGCCGGCAGCCTACCTATGGATCTGGAAAGTTTGTTTTAGAACTTGGTTATAGCGCAAAATGTGTATAAAGTATATGAGGATCGGTCCCGCTGGCTGCTGGCCTAACGCGGCCAACGCCGAGCGGTCCCGGCGAAATTTATAGCGTGTCGTTCTGGCACTATCTGGCAGCCAGTTTCCGTTTCTTCCTGGTAATGTGGGCAGGCGAATGCAAACCCGAAACTGCACCCCGTTGGTGTACGAAAATGTGAGGCGCCGCAAAAACTGGGAGAACATTCCTGGACCAGACAACCGACCAGCAGGCACGGATTCGCTTCATTACGACCATGCCCCAAAATGTGCATTGAAGACGTCCTGCACCGAATGCGTCGTATTTTCAAAAATCACTTCATTCATTCGAACACAACGCGTTTGCTAGAAACGCTTGCCTGAATGTAATGTTCATGATAATGCCTCAAGATGAGTGAATGATCGTGAGCATCGAACACATTAGAAGGATTTGCAATAAACGCATGGTACTACTATTGCTTGGTACATTCCAACGCGAGATGTTATAATAAATATTGGAAAATAACCGAAACAACATAAAAGTAAAGGAGAGAATTAACAGCATATGTTGGGAAACATTTAAAAAAAGACCATATGTGTTGATTAACGGGTTTATTGTAGTGGCCATGGTTTGGATAATATGGTTTGCCGGAAACTCAAATTAATGGGATTAAAAGAGTAGATTTTCTTAAACAAAAACGTCCGTACATGCAATATGGCTGCATATAGCATATATCTATTTTATGTTGCGGAACACTGTGACAAACCGTTACTGGCAATATATGAAATTCAAAGCTAAACAGTAGAGGAATAACATTTTTAATTTTCGATGGGCGTTAAAGAAAGATTTAGGGTGAAATTCTGATCAACCTCTCAATTAAAACTTATCAATTAAATTGACTGGTATGCTTTTTTTTTGCAAATCTCTCAAAATATTCGAGTTCAGTTAACTTGAGACATGATAACAAATTTAAAAAAAAGTTTATAAAGCTATAATGGGAATGAAAGTATTTTTGATGGTACAAACCGCGTAAAATCTATATGTTAAAGATAATCTTCAAAATACATGGCATGTTTGCTGGAGATTATGGTACTGGGCTAATTTACAAATACAAATATTCAAATTTACAATGAAATTTTCAAGTAAAAGTTTTGAAAGATCCAAGTTTTAGTGAGTATCAATGTTGAAATAAGGTTTGAACAAATTTGATTTTAAGTCTCAATCTGTAGCACAAGCCCAGTTTGGAATTAAAGACCAAACTGGAACAAAATTTACATATTTTGCTTACCGTATGTTTTACAAACAACTTTTATTTTTCTATGTTTTCGTCTCTATAATCTCATGTTTGTCATTTTTACAATTTTTTAAAATTAACAAAGGCTTACTGGAATAATTTGAAAAATACCAGATCAATCAACATAATTTTGTTTGTGTATCTTATAATTTTCACAATTTTCTACTATGTTGATTGGATTAATTTTTCACATGTCATTCTTACTTTGAACACTATTCGCAATCGGTTCACATTTTCACATGCATATAACATATGGTATTCCAGACATCTGAGTAGCAAGGCACCAACAATTCAAGCATCTCTACTGTCTCATTTCCTCATCGAGCATTGTTTGCCAACACAGAAGCGTCAACTGTTGTTTAGTCAGAACTGGGCAAACGGCCGCACGGGTCGGCACCTCCTATCATCGGTTTGAACTTTTGCAAATTAACTTTCGATGCACTGGTCGCAAGCAGCTAACAGAACTGTCCGGCTGCGTCATGCACAATGGGCTAGCAAAGTTGTTATGTCAAAGTCGGCAAACATGACATTGAGCCATTGCCATTGCGTACCGTGCACTGCACTTACCCTCATCTCCTTGGGCCGCTGCGGAGACATGCAGGACATTCAGCAACAGCGCAACAAAGACCAGTGCCATCGTGGACCGCTGGAAGAAGACCGTGTTCGCTCGTATCAGCATCCGGGCCATCGTGATCGTCGTCTCTTTTCCACCGACTGGTGTGGCTACGTAGCTGAGCCCAGATCCCGGCAGGAGCAGTCCTTATATGCGGAGAGTTCAGGCTAGAAGCGAGCGACCTGGCAAACCAAAACACACACCCACTCACCGAGGCCAGGCTCCTTGTAATGCCAGCAGCCTCCTACTTCCGCCCGGATCCAGATGGCAGGTGCACTAACCGAATTCAACTGACTCGGTGTGGTTTTGGACGCGTTGCACCCGGTCCGGGTTAGTTGTCTTTAGAACAAGGGTGCACTCGGTCGCCCACTACCGCCTCAGGAGATACCACCTCACCGAGACCGTTTATGTACGGCTTACGGGCGCAACGTGTGAATGTTTCGGTCGTTGCCGGTTGCAAACGAAGAAGCCTGGCTGCAAGTCTTCAGTCTCCAGCCCATTGCGAGCATTGCAGCATTTTGCGAACAGCACCCCTTGCGATATCCTTACGACGTTGAACTCATGCCCGACTCGTGCAGCCGGCAGGAACCTTTCGCACGTACTACGCCTTTCTCCCGTGTTGTCATATGCCGTTCGATGCCTTACCACCACCCCCAAACAGAGTGTCGGTGCTCGCCGGCCAAATAAAACACTCGGAATTTTCTCACTTCACTCTATCCGTGCATAGTAAATATTTCCCCCTTCGCACCGGAAAAACCCTCTCCGCGTGGGGTTTTCGCGATGGGTTCGCGATTAGGTTCGGTTCCTCGCGCGCGCCCCAGATGCTTTTCCAACCGTCCAACTGATAGCGAGGCACACAGTGGCATTCCAGACGTTCGCCACACCGTCACCCTCAGACCGTCACCCGCCGATGCCGCATCGCATGCCGACGCACCGTTCGCCGGGGTTTGTTGTGGCTTAGTTCCACCACTTTCACGTTCACCTTCGCGCCGTGTTCTTTCCGTGCGTTTTCGGGTTCCGTCTTTTTACACTCTCCGGTTTCCTTTGTTTGACGGGTTTTTATTGCCGATTGTCACGAAATTGTACTTTCCTTAGAAATTTATTACATTATTACCCTCTTCACTAAATCTTTCGGACTTTAGCGGGCTGGCGGGCTCCCCGGAAGATGGCCGCCGGCTAGGGCCTTGGGGACGCTTAGGTACAGCACAGCTGTTGCTAGGACGCCTACTGCTCATCGCCCCGCACTCACCAACGCGCATCGCCGACGCCAGCAACAACGTCTTACGCACTTACTTAAAACTAAAAATGGCGCCAACTATTTCACGGCTTGGTATTTACTCGACTGTCACTTAACGAATACATCGCAACCAAAAAATGCCACCCAGGACTCGGACTTTCGGAAACACCCGCAACGGTGTTGTGGTATGTTTCCTTTTCTCTATTGTTTTCTTTCTTTCCTCCCACTTTTGCCTTCAGTTGCCAACTTTACACCACGCGAGGCGAGGAATATTTTCCGATGTGCGATAATTTGATTCTATCCCCGTGGGTCACCCCCGCGGTCCCGACCCCTTTTTCCCATTCCCCCGTTCGGCTAATTAAGTCCAGGAAGTGGGAAGAAAGCACGGCTTCATAATAGTGATTGTGAACTAATTAATTTCTTCCTCCTTTTATATAGGGCCATATCGGTCCGATTGAGTTGGTAAGGAGGTGTGTCTGTGTGTGCGGGTCGGTAGGTTTTTGTCCCCGTGCGTGTCGTAGAGAAGCTAGAAAAAAGGACGCTGTCCCGTAGCTGAATTGACAGAAATGGAAAAAAGACGCGGGAAATAGGCAGATCAACCGAGGGTTTTCAAAATGCTCGTTCCGATGAACGGAACAAATTTGTATGCAACCACCACCACCAGATAATGTGCGGGTCGTGGTTTCTTTTCATTAGGTTAAAAAACATTTAACGGCGAGTAGAATAAAGGCAGCGAAAATAAACTTGTGTTGTCTGATAATGAATGAAAATGTAAACACTTCTTGCACCACAAGAAGACACTATTGCATTGTTTCTTCTTATTTATATTGTAAAAGCGTGACACAATCAACAAATACGATTCAATAAACAATTTATAATCTTCGACACAGTTTTTCACACCGGAAGACTGTCAATATAGCAGACAGCGACGATACGACCACGAGTTATATTCTAGTATTCACGAAATGTTCTAAATACACTTCTGTCACCGGTTACCGGATCTCACCAGCCAAGATCAATTCTCCTTGATCTTGATCCTGGTTGCGCCATAGTCACAAGTTCCAACTCCAAGTCCCGGGTATCCAACCTAGGCAATGCCGTTTTCAGTACTGGCCGAAAGTACTCTAATACCTTCGCTTTTGTAACGATAAAACACATGATCTGGCGAAGCGAAGTTTCGATCGCACTGCACGAACAGGGCCCGAGTCCAGCTTCGTCCTTTCGTCGTCATGCCGGTTTTCACAACAAACAAAACGAACCCAAAGGACAACAGCGCTTCGTCCCGACAGAGTGGTTCCAACGAGCAGGCGCTACAAAGTTCGTAACTACCCAAAACAAATCATTCTCCTTACGGAGGGGAAAACTCGCAGTTCCCAGAAGTGTTTTCCCCTGGAGCAGAATGAATATCTGATGCTGTTTTGTGGCTCAAGCCAACAAACGACTGATGAACCAATGAATAGAGAAACCAGAAGGAAACAAAACTTATGAAAACATAGTTCAAACACTATTTAAAAATGAAATTGACGTCGATAAAGAATAGAAATTAAAATTATGAGCGCTTTATGGCAGGTAAGATTGGAAATGTACTTGTAAAACTAGCGGGTGCTAATAAATTTAGTGCAATGCTTACGAAAAATAACACGAAAGGCAACTAGTCTTTCTTATGGTATTTGGAAACTAGTTTGCATTTCGCTGTACAGTTGCATCTGCAACCCTCTGTCTACCTCTTTTGCTACCTTTTCAACCAACTAACCGAAACGGTACGATATCTGTGATGTCTGTGCACATGTGCAGAAATTACTTGCGCGCATAATTAGTGCATCGATTAAACAAGAGGGTTTGAAGTTGAACAAAAAACAACAGTGTGTCAGACCCACGCTTAGCAACGTTGAAAAGTTCATATCTATTTCCATTCTGCAAGAAAAAATGTTACAGAGATCGTGCGAATTTAAATGGAGTTGCGAAAGAACAATTTTACGTTACGTTAAAGTTTCCTTGTTTTCCACTGTGCAGTATTCTTAAAAGGCAGATAAGGATGAATTTTTGAATGATTTGATAAAATCATGGGCAGTGTGGTCTTTTCAAACATCTGGACGCATATGCTAGACGCCAGAAAATGCGATCGAAGTCACTGTTTTAACCACGCTCCTCCTTCGTTTGTTTAGCGAGGTATACAATTATTTGCAACTCAAGCAAAAATTTGCATTTATATGACATCATCTGTGATGTTGATTTTTTTTTTTTGTTTGTTTTTTACTCAAACACACGCTCCTATATTCTTTGCAAAGCCGGCACATTTCACATTTCAACATTTTTCGTTCTACAATCCTTATCTCTCTCACGCTCTATCTTCGCTTTGGAGTGACTGTTCGGGCGGGCGAGAATGTAAGATATGTGTACCATCAGCAAAGGTGAAACGAAAAGCATTAATAATAATAAATCTAAATGAGCAACATAGCCAAACTTCCGAAATTCTCGCACCCACATTCGCTGATGGGACCTAGTTTGGGTAACCAGGGTGGCGAGCCTTGAATCATCATGTACCATCTTGTTTATTTTATTTTTCTTTTTGAGGCCAAACTGTGGCCATCTTTGCCATTTGCACGAATTTTATCTTGGCCCCCGGTGCCCTCGATGCATATGGGAGTTAAAACTTTTTAGTCAGCAAACTTACAACTTTTTACGCAATGAAATAGAACATTTACAAGGTAAGATATCCTTAAACTGGGCTTTGGATTTCAAAAAGATGAGAAAAGTATTTTACGTTTGACTTCAGCTGATCAATTAAAGAAATTATGTTATCAACAGGAAATTTATCAAATTTTAGTGTACTGGATTCCAGCAGCCCATATGATCGGAGGAATATATTTTTCTTCCTTAAAAACCAGAACCAACACTCATCGATAGCTCCGAGCAGCACCAAAAGCAGGCAAAGAACAGTCGTTGCATTTTTTATGCCACCATGCCACTTCAGACTGCATAGGTTAGCAAATACCGACCAGCGCGCATCCTTTATTCATTAGCAAAACAGTAGACAATTTATCATATAATCCGGCTCAAAAGCGAACCAAAAAACATGGAATCACGCAACGAACCCCGTTGCGTGCGCGTGTTGCTTTCTGGAATCTCTTGGAATGTATATGCCTATCCTGCCACGGGCCACGGGGATCCCTAGCCCCGTTCCGTTCGTGCCAAGCTGCTGAAACTTGTAGCACGCTCGACAAACTAAGAAACTGACAACTGTAGTGCAAAAACACACGGAAGGTGTTGGAAAAGTCTCCGTGTTCGTAAATTATGTACGCTCTTGCCATATGATTTCGTAACACACCGGCAACACTCCAGTGACTCACTAGCCGCGTGCTAAATCACGGTTTCGCAAAGAAAGTTTGCAGCTCCCCGGTCTCATCTGTGGGCCTTCCGGTGGGAATAGGAAAAAGCACACACATTCACAGGACAACGAGCTGGGAGCTTCGCCAAAACGCTGTGCGCTGGCCAACAGCAAAACAGTGGAAAATTGCGTAAAAAAATCATAAATTGCTTGGTGGAAAATTAAATTTTAAATAATTTTGTTTGTGTGGCTCGAAAAACGGCCAAAAGCCGAAAGCAAACAATTGACAATGTAACGCTCTGTCGTGCAGCTGTGAAAGACTGTTTTCTTTCAATTGGGTCTAACATCCCCGTTGCCGCGACGTGGATGTCGATGGCCTTTTTTGACGCTCTTCACAACTATGTGGACTGGCACACGAGTTTCCGTTTTCTGTTCGCTGGGAAGCTTTCAGGGGCACTCCTCTAAACTGTCGATAATGTCACAGTGACTCCTGGCTTGGGTGTGCACTTTTCCGTTTTCAGCAGTTACCCAGTTAGTTCACATACCTTAAACTCATGTTAGTTACTCAAATCCGTGAAAATTACAGCCTATTGTATTTGTTAGTTTGATTTCCTTACTAATATATCTAATGACCATACGTAAACTATATATAAATCATATTTCGAGTTTCGTTCGAATACTATGCATTAGAGTTAAGCATAAATTAAAAGAACTTTACAATAACGTAGCATAAATACTAAGCCAATAGATGTTCAAAAATGTTGAGATATCGCATACTATTTCATAGCCATGCATTTTATAAAGCCATGAGTTTATTATGAAAGTTCACATTCTGGTCCACTGTTATTTACTGAACTTGCCTCTAGATCCTCCATTCCATCTCCTTGTACCTATCTAATGTTTACGGTATCTAAATCTTGCTCATATTCCAGGTAACAAAGGACATGAAAAATAGTTTTACTACGAATTTTCAGTTTTGGAAAATGTATGACCCTCTCTTATGTTAGCCTTAATTTATTCAATTGAAGATTCTTAAAAACCGATAATAATTCCGTTTCGAAACATGCCACCTGCGAAAGGTTCTACTGTAGTTTCAAGCAGCATCGAACCAGTTGCTCCATCTCGGATGCATGCGCGTGTGTGTATGGCAAGTTTTACGGAAGTGCCATTGTTCCACAAAAACACCCTTTCTGATGTTTATACCCTAGACCTACACCGAATATCCCGTTTAGCCGTGTGTGCAAGTGTTTTCTTGCCTCTCGACCTACACTCGTCTTTCGGAGCATTTTTGACGAGCTATCTGGAACTCGCACCACCCTGATCGCGATGGTGATGTTGTGCGAACGAGTTTTGACTGGCACTGTTCTGCATTCTGGCAACGTTCAGGTGCAGCCCATATGCTCACGAAGCACACAACAAAGCTTTATCGAATCATGGCACCCACCATTACTGGTTAGCTCGCTGACCCACAGAATGTAGGTTGTTGTGGAAGAATTTTGCTTGCTTTTATGTTGCATCTACAACACCAGGGCGGTGCTTTAGCTCCAGTTATCCTTGATAATGTTTGCACCTGCCCGCGCTGCTCACCCTTGAAGCCACCCGTTTCATAAGAGGGCTTGATGTAGTGTAGTGGCTGGAAGTAAGTATAAATCCAGGGCGAAATCCCTTTACGTAGAAAAGCACCGTTCTTTTCGTTTAACCCTGCAAGAATCATCCGAAAAGCAACAAAGTATGTGTAACAAATCGTTTATTATCACTATTCCTGGAAATAACTTTTATCATAATTTTCGTTCCTTATTTTGCTGGAAAGATTCCACTATGTTTGATAAAACTTTCCCGGCCAAAACGCTTAGCATAGTGATATAGCAACTCAAAACTATAGCATGATAATTTTTAAAAGAATTTCAAATTTATCGATGCCTTAATTCATTCAAAGTTACTTAATTTTCTTCATAATAATTTTGTGTTTAGAGCAGCTCTCCTCATGGTTTTTCCGCAAGTTTCTTTATCAGACCGTCCTGGACATTGTGAAGGGCGAAGGAAATCTACACTAGAAGGAAAACAAAACCGAGTAAATGCACTGAAAGCCACTGTTGCGGTGATACTCTGCTTATGAAGGCATGCAACACGTTTGATCTTTTACTACTCGGAAAATTCCTTTTTTTCTTGAGTTTAGCTGATGAAAGAAAAAATGTTAATTCCATCAGTTTTTTCGCAGTTTGTAAAAGAAATATGCGGCAAAATCGTATGTCATTGACATATACTATATAGATGGTTTCGCTTGAAACGTTGTTGGTTCCTCTTCGTACCTCAAGCATGTTTCGAACTATGATCATTTAATTTGGTCTTGTGTCGTTTAGTCCTTTGATAAGCTATTTATTGCTATACACCTTTTTAATGTGAATGGCGTCTATCACATTCCGTGTGCAAAAAATCGAGTATTTATTATTTTTTATTACTTACATTCTAAATCAATATAAATACTAGCACTTGTTTCGCATACGTTAAAATACTTCATATTGATCACCTATCGGAATCGTTCTATATTGTAACAACATTCTCTCCCTGGAGTGGAGTAGTGTTTGTGGAATTGGAAACTCGATTAAGCATCGAGCCAATGGATCAATGAAACAAAAAAAGGGATTCAAACCGCTACTACCACAAAACAAGGAACTTCCAGTATCTCAACCGTATCACTTAGGACGGAAGGAAAGAAACAAATCTCACCAACTGAGAAAAAAACCCAACAGAAACGTGCTCGCGAGTAACCGTCTCGCCCTTGCACGGAACGAACATTCTCGCGGAAAAGCTCAGCCGGGAATGGATTCACGAGCCCGAATTCAACAGCGAAACCTTTCAAATTGAAAATAATGCAGTTTAACTTAGGGCGAGGGCTTTTAGCCCCTACGCCGATCGATGTCTTGTATCCCGAACCACACACTGGGTTTTTACTACAGAAGGGCCTTAGACATGCCAGCGGCGCACGCTGAATTGAAACCCATAATTGGATAAAAGCATCACCATTTGCAAACCGATCTGCGGCCTATGAAGAGGAAAAGATGACACTGGATTGGTAGTGCCGGGAAAATCCTTCCGATACCAAGTGCCAAATGGATTTGTTATTTATGATTGGCCCGCGTGTGCTACACCGGAACGGAAGAAAGCTGCTACACGTATCAGCTTGGCAGGATCCTTTATCATCTGAGTTATTTTTTATCTTTTTCTGTTTTGTTCCGGTTTTTTGCTCTCGAAGGAACTACGAACTGAGCCTATAAAATGCGTTGACCCACAAAAAATAAAAGAATTCAAAGAGAATGGTAAACTTAAAGAAATCCTTGCTCTACATATATCGTAACAGATAAAAAGCAACTAAGTTGATTAAGTGGATAAACTATCTCCAACTACTACTGTACTGTTCTGATTGTTGACAACAGTATCCTTAAAACCAAAAACATATTTTTTTTTTCTTTTGAAAAATTTCCGAATCATTTTAGCGTCAGACGGCGTCGCTCTTACATGATACATGGTTTGCATGATACAACCTGTTACAAACATTCGCACATCATAAAACTTTAGACTTGTGCTGTCACCATGGTGTCCACCGTTGAAATTGAACTCCTTCAGCATATTTCAGTTTGTACTTAATTAAGGCAATTATTTTTTCCACTCTGTTAAGCACGAAAACAGATTTGCACCCGCCGTGACAGGAACGGCGTTCCAGAAGTGGCGTTACGAGATGCCGATTCTCCTCCGTTGCCGGCGCCCTGGTTTCGGTCGGTTAGCTGGGTGACTGGTTGGCTACAGCTTTGGTTGTCTTTTTCACTTTCTTTCATCTTCTTGCCAAACGGCACCGCGGTCGTCCGCCCCGGAGCGGCAGAACAAGAATATACCGCCACTTGGGACCTTCTTCGGAAGCGACCGTTTCTGACCTCGTGTTGGATGATACTTGAACCAGCGAGAAGCAAACTTCTACCATACTAACCAGCGTGTGCAGCGGCTTCCTCATCGGTGCCGACAGACTCCCTAGTTTAACTAAACATAAACCCCCGCCCTTATCGGAATGTCTTACGCATGACAAATTTTTGTCGGCAAATTTGTTTGCCGGTACTTCTCGGAAGCGACAGATGGCAAGATGCTTGGTATATTGCAGAACGAAGCGGTTGTCTCCGTACTTGTCTCTGATTGAGATGGTAAAAATACATAAACTATGCGATCAGCAACAAACATTACAAACATCAATACTATGATAATAATGACTTAACACTGAAAATTTTCTAAACATAAAAAATGTTTAAATTTAAAGAAATTTATCAGAAGATACCGAAATGCTATATCCCCGATATTACTATGCTTTACCAGAACAGATTAGGTATTCTAAAACGGAAAAAACGCAGAAGTTCAGGGGAATTAAGTGAATATGGAAATGACAAACATTGTTTACCATAGAAATGAACATATAAAAAACGTTTGAAACGAACTATTTTATTTTACCATTCCAATTTGAGTACTTACTTTTCATCAATTGTTTCAAGACTCCCTTCTTAAGAGCTCTACTGACGTATCAAATGGAGTCAATTTATAAATTAGTTTCCGCTTTATTCATGTTTAAAGTAGTGCTATAAAAATAAAAAAAAAAACAATGCCTCACTCGCCGCATCCAATGCTAGGAAAAAATTGTATTTTACCACCCACTTCCATTCTGTAGTTACAAAGGAACAACCAATTAAAGAGCCAATGTGGAAACATTGGAGCATGATTTTTGATACTTATAATTGAAATTGCACCATCATTTGTGATCGATATCACAACTATGTAGTATAGTGTCAAGTAGTTCTTTGTAGTGACAGCAGTGACACTGAGTTTACTAAACTACCAGTTAAACTTAGTTTCCTGACCCCCCTGAGCCTTTGTGAGCCACCTGAGTATATGTTGCGCTTGAGCATTAGGTGAGCCACCAGAGTAGCTGAGCTACCTAAGTAAGTGAGCCATGTTGCAGAGCTACCAAAGTTTTTATTTCAAACAGGCTGCTCATTGCTCAGTGAGGTCGCTACCCGCTACTTATTTGCGTGATCTACGATAGTAACATGTTCTTTTATCAGTTTAGTATAAGCTTTCGGTCTTTATCTCCATGCTCCGTTATATGGATTTGAATGTGTTCACTTAAAGTAACATGTGCAGAAATACTATGCCACATGTCTGGTAAACTCGGCTTTGAAAAACTGTTTGTGTAAAATGGTTTACCGATCAAAAAACCGAAAATGACTTAATTTCCGTGACACACTAGCTTAGCTAATTTCTGTTAGTTAATTACAACGTCGACGAAAAAGTAATTGCATGGAGGAATCGTTCGTAAAATAGTTGAGCGATGAAACTTGAGTTTGCCACATCCAAGCTAAAGGTTACCAGCCAATTCAAGTCAAACGCGTAAAAATGCACGATACATCGTCCAGCGCGTAGGCCAACGTGTTTTCCAATGCAAAAGTAAATGCACTACATTTGGAAAACTATAAGAATACTCTGATCAACTATGACGAAGTACTGACAACCAAAGGGCTCCCCGTAGTGGCGGATCAAGCTCTTTGGAGGCCCTGAGCGGAATTTTAGTAGAGGCCCTTCAAATAATAACTCATTGTAACTATCCAGCCCGGTGGGGGTGGGGTGGGAGGTGGGGGGGGGGGGGGGGGGGGTTGGTTAGGGGGGTATGGGAGAGGAAGGTAACTTTCACATAAACATTTCATCGATAACAAATTAAGAATTAAATTTTATTTCATTTTTTAAGAAAATGTATAAATTGATTTGGTTCATGTTGCAGTTTCATATTCTTTCTATCATCACATATTCCATATTATATTTTAAAAGGTTTATAACTGACTCGTATCCCTTAGCCCTTTGTAATGTTTTTGTTTGAAATGAATGTAATGAAAATTTGTGCTCCCTACAACTATAGCAACAACACTGAAGCAGCGTGTTCCAAATTACGGTCATTAAAACAACCTCATATTTACTCATTTGTTGGATAAGCGCGTTTGTTTCATCTATTGTTATTGCTTTTCCAGCTTTATCGTTACAAATTTCTTGCAATGCATTTTTGATTTCTAAAAACCCGGTTTTTAAGTCTAAGACCGCGTCAACTCTAGCTGAACACCGAGTCAGAGAGCACCTTTTCAAAAACTGTTATTGAATGATTGTTTTCCTTTTTCAATTTTTTTTTACTTTCCAACGATGGGTTGAAGAAAAAACACTTCGTTTTTAGCTGAAAAAATTACCAAATGAATTTTATGAGTGATTTGCATATGGTATATTCCACCGACATAGCACCTGCACTATTCCGCTTAATGCTTGCGTGTAGACTCAAGTATTTACCAGACATGTTTGAAGCAACGTCAAATGACTGTCCTCTACAGTTTGCAATATCCATAACTATTGTTTTTTTATTTAACACTTCTTGTTCTAAGTAAGACGAATTATGTTTATCGGTCGGAATAAATCTCTAAATAACTTAAAAATTTAATAATACTTAATAACATATTTGCTTTAGCACTTCTCTCGAATAATTGTGTTCCTTTCCCCTTTTTTTATTAACTTTGTGTCATTTGTTTGGGTTATACTAAACCTTTTGTACAAAGTACAAATAGATGTGATGTGTTCTTTTGATGCGTGGATACTAATTAACACATTTGGTAGTTTCCGAAAATAATAGACAAGTGCTTTCTTCTGATGCTCCATTGTTTTTTTCGGTAAAAATGTCCTGCATTGAACTTTCTACAGTAAACGTCATCCTCATCTTTATAAAGCGGTTTTTGAACTTTCGATAATGCCATAATTTGCAGTTGTGGTCAGTATTCCAGGCGTTCACGCCGTCAACTGTTAACGGCCGGTTGACCCCTTCCACGACAAAGGACTGCAGTCTGCTAAAAATGTGGATCTCGTTCCTGATACCGAAGATCGAGGATGACAATAACTTCGTTGTGGCGCTCCAGAAGGACACGCTAGTGGAAATACAATCGGTGTGATCTTCTTCAATGAAGTGTGCCTAGACCTATGGCTTAAAAATTCGCACACAGAGTGATGGTACGGAGTAAACGCAAAGTACACTGTGCCCTTTAAGTCAGTACACAGCAGACTAAAACAGAAGCAAAGGCCATTTATTTTGTAAGGAACCAATGTTTTAAAAAAGTAAAAATGGGGGATTGTTTCTGGCACTATCCTCGTTATTCGTATGTAATTTGGCCACGATACGAGTTTGGGCTCCCGAGATATGGTCAAAATTGTGCCGTCGCACCCTAAACACGCACCAAAAAAGTGAATACACGGCAGAATGTCTCATCATGGTTTGAATTGTATTATGCTTTTTCTTGGCTTTTTGGTGGTTGTTAGGGGTTTTATGACATAATCTGTGACCGATTGAATCAGTTAAACAGTGATTGATAACACATTTACCTTTTTTTTTCGCCGAAAATGGCCAAAAAAGGAACTCCTATGCAGAAGATGTCCGATATCATCCGATTGCATAAAAATGAAGGAAAAAGTTACACTAAGATTGTTATTTGATTGAACGTGAACATAAATACAGTTGCTAGAGTGGCAAAATCAAAAAAAGTTTAAACTGAATGTATGCAATAGGTGGTACATAAATTCGTTAATTTCGATTAACGAGTATTTAAACCGTTGTGTGTACCGTTCATTTCGGCTACGCAATCAACATAGGGGGCGCGGTATGAGGGGGGCCCACGGGCACTTAAAACCATTTCACTTTCATCGTTACCGTTTAGTTGGTAGTATCGAAAGCAATCAGAATGATGTTGGTCATACATTGGAGTTCCAAAATGCAGTACTGTTCATCCTTTGAGAAACTGCACACAAAACAATCAACTTTGGTAGAGGTCATTACGAAAGTTTTTGGTTTTTGCACGCCTATGCGAAGATCACAGAGATCTTGCAATCCGAACCATTGCCACAACCATCAGATAGCCCAAGATTCTCCATTGGCACTAAACTTCACTCCAGGAAACATAAGTACAAATCTGCCTGAACACACAAACAACTGCAAGACTGGAAGCAGAATCAAAAGCCCAAACCAGGCGGTGGAAGGCAGGCAACATTGCCTGGCATCGCATTGTTCGTGTGGAAAATTCATTAACGAAAAATATAATCTTCCCTTTCCATCAAATCAATTTCCGCTGCTTTCCACCATTTATGATGGGCATTCACGCGAGTGCCGAGCGGTGCCATTGCTGCTTGCTAAACGTAAACGCACTTTCAACTGCTTCCGGAAGCGCCGGCACGACACCGTCGGCAACGGGTGCTGGTCGGTCGTTGTTTGAATGGTCTACGGTTTGTCTTTTGGTTGTAGGGAGGGATAGTCAAGGATCGTGAAGGTGGAAGCGATTTAGGAAGCTCGTTGCTTTTGCACCGGTACACTGCATTCCTTCGGACCTTTACTCTTCCCCTAGCACAACTCCCTACTGCAAGTCGAACTAGGAAACCGAACCAGTCGAACCAGGGGTTACACCATGATGTTGCACATTCCGCAACAACAGTCGACAGCTTCTTGGGAAAACGATGGAGAGTAAACTGTTGTTCAATAGTTAATGAACGGCTTTGCTCTTTGCTTTTCTTCCTTCCGGCTGAGGAAAACTACTCTAAGGCTCCTCCGTTCACCTTGCAAGGCGCACAACAAATCAACGAATAGATTTTGTCCTCAAGAAGATACTTTCAACGTGTTTCCCAGGGCGGACCGGTAGAGACATTGCTCAGGCAACCGGATGCAAACTGTTACACAATTCTACTGACCAACTTGCCTGAACTGCCCACTTTCTCTTGGGGCGAATCGGAAGCTAAATTGAGACGCAAATTGTGGCGCAACCGTGTACAAATTTGTTTGTATCAAACAACGAACTCAAATGAAATTTCTTTACACAAGTTACCAGTTTTGTTTTAATTTTAGAGAAAAACGAACTGTCTCTGTACATTTCTCGGTATAACAACTTATTGGGTCTTTATCCACAATATCAGTTTGACTGAATAATATTTAAATTAAGATTGAAACAAATTCAAGGCATATTCAATATAAAAAAAGGAATCAAATTAAAAAATTACACAGTACAACAAATAATCTTAAAAGCTATTGATACACTCAAAAGATGTCATGTTGGAGAGTAAATTGTGGAAATTTTACTATTGGTTAGAATTGATTGACCTACTACAAAAACTATATACAGACAACATAAATTTATTTTGTTCTCTTGCCACTTTAGTGGAAAGGTTGTCCGTAGAAAAAAAGCTCAAAGAATTGAGCATTTCTAACTACCCAAAGCACCCAAAATGCCTCTTTAAGAGATCCTTACCATCTGGTGAGATGACTCAGTCCGCAATCTTGTTGAAAAGTTAATTTCACACTAATTAGAGGTTTATTAAATCCTTTTAATTTTGACAAGCCAAACATTACAACGAGCCTCCGTGATAGGACAGTGGTGCGATGATTTAATTAAATTTCTTCGCCGATTATATCACGCCCATTCATCAACGCTTCTTCGGTGGCCCGTGCCAGGAAATTTAATTCATTGGAACAGAACGAATTTATTTCGTAAACTTTATGGTGACCTTTACAATGCGGAAAAAATTTGACCATCAAAAGAGGAACCACTCAAGAGATTTTCTGTACCACTTTTAACGTATGTATTTCTATTTTACTAAGTGAAACACCATTCCTAAAAACTACAAACTACTACCAAAAATTATTAGCAATGGTTAAAAGATATAATGTTTTCTAGTTTAACATTGAAACAATAGCAATTTATATCACCCTATTCGGAGTCACTACCAACATAATTAATTCATTATTTTTTATTTTCAAAAACTAATGTGTAGTTAATAATAATGTCAATCTTTTTCATCATCTTCAGTTCGCATTATTGAAGGACGAGCAAAACTAAAACATATTTGATTTACAACGTAAACATAAATTATAATCGAAAGGCACGGAACCAATTGCCACATGATTTGCAGAATCATTTGGCGATAATGGGTAGAACTTTCTTTTGAGCAATGTAAGTGTGATGATGGTTTTTCTTTCATCGATCTCACATGCATGAAAAACGATTCAATCAGTAAAATTGTTGAACTTAGCGAAATGGTATCTACACAAAACAAAACTCATCCCAAACGGAATCATGGAACGGTCGGAGACATGATAGGGCGTGAGGGCAGTTATGGAGGTAAGTTGGAAATTAATTTCTCTTGCTTACCCTTCGACGCAAACGAATTTCGGCAAACGTTATTATTACTTAGGAAGAAAACCTGTTCCGCCGAAGGCTTGAGGTGATTGCATGTCAAGACTCACTTCTCGTAATGTATCCTTCCTACGTTCCAAGCGGCTCTTTGGTGGTGTTTTCTGTACGCTAGCACGCTTCCGTGTTTATTTTTTATTCTTATCTATGACCCCACCCTTTTCTGTCAGTTCATCATCTTTACCACTGAAAACGGTGGAACTTGTAGGAAAATCACGGGATTCTTGAACAATGCCAGACAGCTGTTACTCTAGCAGGAATCATTCACGGCATTATCATTACGGCATGTCGAGCATATTTTGTACTATCATGAAATCGTCGAATCATCACCTTTATGATGCTACTGTCGAAGCCAGAAGAAGACGGTGAACGTCCTTCATTGCAAAAATAACGGCATGATTTCTTACACTATCCTTTTGGACAACAGTGGAGTGGCTCGTTTCCTTCAGATTTATGTACGAAACATTAACCCATCCGAACAACAAATGTCTTGACCAGTTGAAGGAATCATGTCAGCATT
Organism: Anopheles ziemanni; assembly: GCF_943734765.1. NCBI lineage: Eukaryota > Metazoa > Arthropoda > Insecta > Diptera > Culicidae > Anopheles > Anopheles ziemanni. Next base: position 44,458,013 of record NC_080705.1, read on the forward strand.
AAACGAAACGAAAATGTTCTATACAACGAAATACTACTCTTAACACTATTATGGCAAATATCAGCATCAAACATGATTGAGCTTTAGAAAAATTAAAACATCTGTTGTTTTTTACCATATGACCCCTTTCGATAAACGTATGCTGACCCCGTATGTTTTAATGGATAATAATTCACATTTCAACGATTGTTTTGTTAAATTGCTTCATTAAACCATCTAAATCAACAATTAGAAAACAAAAAAACTTAAATACGTAAAATTATTTAAATTAAAGGAATGAATGAATGTACCTTAATTCGGGTTAGCATGTGCAAAATAGCAAAAAAATATTTGTAAAGGAGTAACTGACTCCACAACAAATAACGGTAACAGGAGTCTGTTCTTTGGACTATATAGAAAAATAACTTTCTTTAATTTTCTTCTTGCTCTGGAGAAATTCGACCTTTGAAAAAAATATTAACATTCTTATTATAACACATATCAAACGAAATCCTTTAATCGAAATTGGTTACACTGGAAAACTTTAATCTGTATATTACAATTACATTGCAATTTCATAAGAGGCTGACAAATCGCATTACAACATTTCCCATGTGGTGGGGTATTCAACCAAAGCCACACGTTTTCCCAATTTTTAAACTTGTGTAATAAACTACAGACAGAGGATTAGTAGTAAAAGCAATTAAATCTGCATTTTCACTATCCTCACATCTATCGGACAATTTTTCGGTATCCTGTTTACGAAGCAAAACTTTGCCATTTTGCCAACGATTGCAGTCATCCAGCTTGCAAACATGTTCCACGAGCCCGGCTTAATTGGGTGTGAATACAAGTCATAAACAAAGAGAGGATGTTTTTTTCCTTTTTGCTGTAAGCCACGGTCAACCGTACTCTGTGTGGCAATTACGAATGGCTTAGCGAACTTTTGCCACAAGAACCTCTCTTAATTACCACATTTTGTACATTGACGTCTAACGTACACTGTTATCGAATCTATTTTTTTGACTCCTGCCCATTCTATAAATAACGTGGAGGAAAGATGCTATACATTAGTTAGTACTTAAATCAATTAGAGTAGGCCAGCGTTGCAGTAAGAAATTTATTATTGCCGAAACCTATTTCGAGACAATCACTAGTGATTAAAAAAAACTCAAAATAATTATAACCTGTGTTATAAATTCAGTAATGCATTTTGAGCAGCTGTGTGTATGCTCTGTCAGAATTCATTCTTAAAAACTTCTTAAAACTACTCATTTTAGTTATTCTTTGTCATAAGAGAACTTTCTTCTAGATCTTTTTTTCTTTATTAATGAGGAAACATAACTGGTATCCACCGTAAAGTCCACCGAGTAGCCACTAGACACCAAACTACAAGCGAATAACCTGTACACTGCGCAGAGCTGCAGAGCGTAAAAGGTAAAATTGTTGCAATCCATCATTTCATATCAATCAGTACCATAAATCATGCGTCCGCTTGATGGATAATATGCGACTTGACAGCGTACAGAAACAATTTCACTTACAAGGACCGAATGCTTGGTACGCCAGGCTTTCACTAGTGCCTTGTTCCAAATGCTTTATCCAGCAATAAATGCATGTGAACGGATTTCGTCGATAAGCCGATCTTATTACCTACAGCATACCGTTGACAGGTTTTACCATGAACATGTCCTAACTTTCAACAACATTTTTTTATACTGAAATAATTGTATCGCATCCTAGAATACCAACTGTAAATTAACCAAATCCTTTAAGAATAACAAATGATTACTGAAAAAAGTGACAGTTTTTCCATCCAGTACATTTCCTTAAGATTCTATGGAAAATAAAATCATTTAAAATTTTCAACAATATTGTCTATGTAATTTGTTCATCACAAAAGCAATTAAGAAGAAACTAAATATAAAAGAAGTTGGGAAATAAAAAGAAATAGTTTCAATTTCGTACAAGTATTATTTTCGGTGCAATCAATATTTCCACATAAGTTTGAACATGGCTAAATCAATTCAAAATACATTTAAATAGCCCGATATACCAAACCGAAAAAACGAGAATTAATTTAAAGCTTCCTTTTTTCGGTTCAAAAGTAGCTTGTTTTTTTCTACCTTGCTTCTGCCGAGCATGGAAATTAAAAAAGAACTTACAGTATAGTTTCTGCAGATAATTAACTATAAAGTCAAAGACGAACGGGCAAGAATAGTGAAACAACACTTAATAATTAAACATTTAAATTTAACACTTAATAATTTTAACACCTAAAGATCCTCAGAAATCCGAAGTATGATGCGATGCCCACTCAATTTACTATTCAAATAATAACATCAATGCAAGCAAGGATACTATTTCATTTGTCTGAAAGATAACAAAGATAGTTATAGGAAAAGAGAAGAAGAAGATAGAGGTACAGAGTGCATTGAACGAAACGACAAAACAAAAATTCTTTAATAAAAAACGCAACCGCAGTGGTAGAACATCAATTCGTAGAAGGTGGTACCCACAAACTATTCGAAGGAGCCACCAATATGGAAGAAATAGAATCGAAGAGGTATACAATTGAAAGTATTCAATAGAGATCGCTGATCAGCTGTTTATAATAGCGGAAGGACGTCAAAGACAAGACTCGAACCTACGACTTCTAGCGACAGTGGTATGTCCGACCACTGCACCATGAGCACTCCAAGTTGGCCGAACGCAGTTTGGGAAGTTGTGATGTCCAATTTGCTACCTTTAAAGTCCTCCAAATAGTCGACCATTCGATTCTTATTCCAAATATGCCCCGTTGGATGGCTACGTCAAACTCAATCTGGTTCTTATATTTATATCCGACTTCTGGCAGTCCAATATGACGTCATCCGTCACCCGCAAACTCATATCAACTTTGCTAATATTCTCTTTAATTTTTACTGTTGAAAATATCCGCAGTGTTGTCATCTTGTGGCCCATGGTATGGTTTAACAACACACTCACATTTTTGCCAAATGATTAAAAAAGCCGATAGAAACAATTAAAGAAGATTATTCTTACGAAACATGTAGTATTTCATAGCTCAAAATGGAGGAAAACAATGTTTCAACAGCTTAAAACCCCCATGTGTGTTTTATAATCAAAATTAAGCAGATAAAGTGGATTTGCAAGCTATGCAATATTTGTAATTAACCTTTACACCAACTTTAGAGGTACTAGGGGTCTCTTTCACTGCCCAAATCAAATGTGTTTTCATGTTATTCGTATTATTTTCGATTCATTTTTCAATTTTGTACCTCCAATTCGACACTTGGTGAAGAAAGAAGTGAAGTTGAAGGTGAATTCAATATTCATACGTGGAATTGAAAAAGGTTTTTACAGTTGAAATTTGATAAATAAGTTCCAAACGATACGTAAAAAATCGAAAATTTGTTTGAACCCATGGGAACCGTCTTCGGCCATACTAAAATTCTGTTTTATAGGATATAATGTAAAATATTCAGAGTCAACGTACCGTGAAGAAGAAGCAATATTTAAGTTCACTATCATAAAGTGAATCTTTGCTCTTCAAAATGATAACAACTGTAGAAATTTGTACAGCTAATACCCCCTCCTCCATCAACACATCTTAAAAGAAGCTTTTTAAAGTTGTCTTACGATTATGAGAAACACACCAATAAAAAAATTAACTAGAAAAAACTACAGCATGTTGTAGAACAGCCGCCTTAAAAACATAAAATGATTTTAAAAAACAATCAAGGCAAATGTAAGGAATGTATATAATGGAGGCGCCTAGTAGGTGACTAGTAATAAGTTAACAGAAAATAATCTTCAACAAATTTTATGTTTGGGCCCGTCTCCTACAGCAAGAAACTGTAAAATAATTGTGTTGGATTAATACATCCACAATTTTTACCAAATATCTTGATTCTTCAAGTGGAATCTTTAATTGATCTAGCCTCTAAATGCACATTCTTGAAATTTAACTCTTATATCTGCGATAACAAACTACTGATCTAGTGTCTCCGATTTCCAGTGCAGTGCAAATTACATCGTCCAAATCATTGATTATTATAAGATATTTTGTTTGTAAAACCATCACTATTTATAAAATAAATAGTTTATATTTTATAAAAAAAAGTCACACATTTTTAGGCGACTGATTTTTATGTATAAAATCACTCTCACTTTTGCTTTACATAAAAGGATTGTGCAAACTGAACACCAAATGCGTAAATAAAACAATTGAAAAATCTTTTTTTTTGTTTAATTTCACCCAAATTACCCCTCCTAAGGCTTTAAACTTGTTCGATTATGTTTGACTTTGAAAGAATGCATAATTCTGTGGTATTATTTGTGTCTACAGGAATTAATCCGGCTGAGTCAGCAGATGTTTATATTATGTCAAGGGAGTACGTACGCAATAGCAAAATTTCTCGGGGTAATGGAAAAAGCACATTACTATTGCATGTGACGTTTATTTCGGTTTTCTATAGTTCCAAATTATTTAGCTTTCCTCAAGAACACCTTTACGTTTCTAGCGACGAGTAATTACTGTTGGCTTGAATATTTAATGTCAATGATACAACCGCATCCGATCTGTTATTTAAGGTAACGTCTTTCAGCTCTTTGTTGGACAAAACAGCCTAATTGGCAGACTAATTTTGGAGAAATGTTAGAGCGGTCTCACACGTATCTAGTGTGATGTCGTTTAATGCAAAGAATTACCATTAAACTGAAACATGTATTGTTGTTCTGTGTAAGTTTTATTTATGAAATGTCGTTTATTGTCCGTGTTGTATAAATATAGTTACATTTCTATTTGTACAAATTTTTACTTTACAACAATCAAGGACGTTTACGTCAATCACAGCATCATTGTTTCCAGTGATGTGGATTACATTATTAGACGATAAAAAAATTTTTTATTTAACTGTTCTACAGCTTATGGAATCAACAAAAAAAATTAATTTCTTTTTTACTAATATATTTTGCTGGTATTTCCATGAGGTTCAAGCAAATTATATTATGCAAAATCGAAACTAATTGACAAGTTGTGATAATTCTATTCAATTATGATTATAAATAATCACTTATTCCTAGGTAAGGTATTAGACAAGCTGTAACCGTGACATAAAATATTGCTTTCAACCAACTAGAAGTCAATTAGGTAATTAGCCAATTTGTATACGTTGTCTATGCTCACCAACGATGAGAAATGGCTGATTACAACTTTCTAGAGAGCAAAACTTTGATCGATAACATGAAATAGTAGCATTTTGGTATCTTAAGTTTTCTGAAAACAAATTTAGGCGTAGTTTAATTGAGTGTGCGTTGGAAAGAAATCGCATATAAGGAAATAATTTAATTTGTTCGCAAACATCAGTATGGTATGTTTCCTCGAAATAGCGTTTTCTCCATACTGTGCAATATACTGGTGCTCGGATATTCCCCTCAAATATAAATACACAGTAGAATGTGATGAAAAAATGAAAAAAGAAATCGGGTATAGTGCAAACATTCGAATAATCTATTATCTAAACTGCTGATTTTTTTAAATCTCTAAGGTACTTCTGCTTTCGTTGCGTAAATCATTGATTTGCTAAAACATAGTAACTATTAAATATAATTTGCACAATCTTAGAACAACTTCTGTTAGCGTATTCTAGACTACTTTTCTCTACGATAATGATATCAATACAACAAGGTACCTGGTTTTTATTTGTAACTGTCTCTCAGTGGAATCGCGACACTGGTGTCGATGATAAACTCCCGGTACTATAAGGTATTCTAACTTCTGCCGCAACATTGAGTTCCTGTATGATTTTTGGCATTTGTTTGATTTTCTCTCTTAAATCCGCTGGTAACCGTTGCTGAGTGATATCATCGTTGTCGAGTTGTAGGGTCGAAAAATGATATTGTTTGGTGTTAAGACCTACCCCATTACCTGATCCTGGAGGCGCAGTGTAAGTTATACCGGCGCCGGTCATATTTTTAGGCACCAGTGTCAGTCGGCTTCCGTCGAAAAAGTTTACTTCTACAATGCCTTGAGCGTGCAGCATGGCTGTACCAATTCCGGCAATGGTGCAGCTTTTCGTATTTGCAGACAAGTTTGAATGCCGCATTCGAGAAGTGCTGTAGTTATTCGTAGGTGTTTCAGAGTTGTAGGAATTGGCGAATGAACCCAGCACCAGATTCTGATGAGGTGTCCTCGGAGTCGCTGGTGACGAGGAGAATGCGAAACTGTGCTTAGCATTACTGCCAGTGATAGTTCCAGTCCCGGCGGTTGCCGGCCGTCTACCAATAATGATGGGAAACGTCTTGCCACCTAGTGATAAACACGACAACGTACGCTCGATAGTCCGACAATGTTCTAATGTTTGCTGAAAGTGCTCATATTTTATAAACGCTTCTGATTGTATAGCTCCCGAGCCTCGGTGTACCTTTCCCGTCTTATCAAACATTTTCAACTCTTGGTCATTTGAATTAAGCACAATTTTACTTCCTACAATGGAAAGAAAGTTAACTGTAGTATCGTCAAACAATAATAAAGAAAGCACAACTGTTCAACTTACCATCGTAAAAAACGACCTCATAATCCAGTAGAGTTTCCATCAACTGACATTTTGCCATTTCGCTGTAAAGCGTAATTTTTGGTGTTTTAGCCTTTACCATATTCACAAACCGTGCCGCATACACGTATTTTTTCCAGTGCCTTTCGGGAATATTTTCGTAGCTGTAAATTGAATCAACTCCAGCGAGCGGTAAATCGGGAGGTTCATTTTTGATCGGAACACCTCGACTACCGCCGGGGTGATACAACACGAATCGTAACCCGTCGCTCGATATCCGACACACATCTACGACGCGATCTTCACGCAATCGTCCTTTCGGCTTCACAAACTCTAGCACCACTTCGCCGCTGTCTGCCAATATCGTGAGAATGACGTGCTTTGTACGGTGTCGCGTGGGCATTAGACGGGATGTGTTTAATTGTGATGGCATTTGTAGTTCTTTTCGTGCCGCCGCTTCCTGCACAAACGCAATCGGTTTCGAAACACAACTGGCTGGGGCAGTGCCTTGACAAATGTTGTTCAGAAAATCCTGCAAGAATAGTTGTGACATTAAAAAAAACTATACATGTGGCCTCGGAGTTAGAAAACTTACGTATTGCACAGGAATCTTGTTTTGTTTCGGTTGGAGGTGAACTGGATCATGTGACAAATTTTCGCCTAGTCGATGGGATGGAATACACCCACTATTAGTAGCTGACTCAGTTTTTCTCATTGCATTTAAGGCTGAGGTCGAATTCGAGGGCTGCTGCTGCTGCAGAATACTGGAACCAAATCCAGTCAGTTCCGCTTTGTCAATATTGTACTTTTCCATAAGTTCCAAACTGTTAAACTTCTGAAGCAAAGATATGTGTGATGCCGCAGGATGTCGTTGTAAACCCAACACTATACTGTCCTTTACTTCCATCGATTTTTGCAGATGGTGCTGATTCTGATAGTGATTTTGGTGATCGTTGACACCGTGGGTATTCACATGATTGATGCCACTGTCGCTGTTGCTACGATCGATCGTGCCACGTGTACGAGAATAGAACAGATCCGAACGGCCACCACTGGAAAGGGTGTCTACACCACTATCTGCACCGTGAACCGGTGCATGACGATATATGCCGGATGTGGAAGTTTTCAACCCAAGATCGTACCGGCATAAGAACGGATGCGATAGCACATCCTCCAGTTTGATGCGTGCGTTCGGGTTTTTCTGCAGCAACCGGTCGATAAGATCCCGTGCATTGGATGAGATGTGCGCCGGCATGCTGTAGCTGGACATAACTACCTTCGTCAGTGTCGATTTCACTCCGTTCGTATCGAATGGCGGTTTTCCAACCAAAAGTGTATAAAGCATACAGCCCAAACCCCACACATCTGCCGGTAGGCCGTGCGATGCACGGGAAGCGACTTCCGGTGAGATGTAGTTCGGTGTACCACAAAGGGTAAGATGTTTTTCGTCGGGTTTACTCAGTTCCGTAGCAAGTCCGAAATCGGCAATTTTGATGTTCATATCCTTTGTGAGCAGCAGATTCGAAAGGGACATGTCACGATGTAGGATATGGTGCGAATGTAAGTACAGCAGGCCATCGACCACTTGCCGCAGCACCAGCGCTGCTTCATACTCATCGAAAGGTGTTTGCCGCTTTCGTAAATATTCCTGAAGTTCGCCATTCTCCGACAATTCCAACACCAGATAGACATAATTTAAATCCTCGAAAAACGTATATAGCTCCAGTATGGATGGATGCTTCAGTTTCGAATGAATGGTTACCTCTTGTCGTACCCGGTTGGCCATTCCCGAAGAATGCATTGCTTGCTTGTTGATCTACGGAGAGGTAAAAACCGGTTTTAAACCCAGACCAGGACCGCACAAAATCAGATTTCCTCTTACCATTTTGATCGCAACGAAAACGCCAGTACGTAGACATTTTCCTCGATAAACGCTAGCGAACCCGCCCTTGCCAAGTATTTCATACACTTCGTAGTCCTACAATTTGGAAAAATATAAGTTAAAGTCATACAATCTCATGGCGTCTCAATCAAAACACAAACAATGAAGCTGTTGCAGCACGGCACCAAAATACTGTACCTCGATCTTTTCTCCGAAGCTAGTTATCATTGTGTAGGGGAATGTGTGTAACGCACTACAAATAAATTGCTTTCATATCAAACATATACGCAACAATTCGGTAATTATCTCAATTCAGGACAAAGGATCACAACACACAAGTGCCACCGATAATTTGACTTCCGTTGCAACAACAGCTTGGTTTTGGCTTTTCAAACGACTTTTCTGACAGCTCGTAGTTCAGCTCACGAACACATTCGTATGCTGTGCACTAACCCATCCAATACCGTGTATGGACACGTATCCGATACGTATGAATTAGTGATGTGCCATAAGAATCTTTAGGCCAGACTGCATGACTCATATGAATCCTTCTCCTAATCACGTGACTACATTATGGCCTTATCACACTGGTCACCAATGGTGGCTTTGCAAAGCCACCGAACTGTCAAAATTTTTTTTTGGCATCCAGTTTGACATAATGGTGCCTCTTGGTAGTGTGATAAGGCAGGTCACCTGGGAGTGGGAGTTTATTTAATTCACTTTCGGTTCATGCGGTTTTCGGCAGTTTAAGATTAAAATACCAAAATTTTATAATCTTATTATGCTTATAATTGATTATTAATAAAATTAAAAAACATGAATCACTTTCAAATCAAGCTTAACATGCCCGATACAGCAAACTCCACACAATGACAGCTCGGTGATACGGGTAAGCTCATTCACCAACGGACCCCCAGCCACTCCAATGTCATTCGTTTTCGATGGTCGTTTGACAATCCAGTGCTTTTTCCATGCCACCATTGGTGACCAGTGTGATAAGGCCATTAGGCGTACCATACCAAAAACTTGGTACGGTCTAGCTCCAGCGTACCATACCAAATGCAACCCAGCACTTCTGGATTGGCTGACGATGGTGTGCTCGAAAGAGCTCGATGAAGTGCTCGACTTTTCATATTGGTAAGAATTTGTCAAGCAGTTATCAGTTAATTTGTGAAGAGCATGTCCAAAAAGTTAATTGATAGAAAAAAATAGTATATTTTAGAATCATGATGGAATTTAAAACTGTTATTACTATTTTTCCATGCCATAAAATTGATGAAACATGGCAACTTTACTCCATGGATGAAAATAATGCGCTGCAACTGTCGTTCCAAGCAGGCGTTAACAAACAAACATACTCGTTCTCTTTTCATCATTTTTCTTCTTTTATAATAATTAATACGATGAATTTGCTTAACATTTCTACCCGCTCTGTTGGTCATAGTTCTTGATCCAACAACTATTTCGTTTTGAAAGAAGTTATCTCTGCGTTCCACGCGCTAGCGCGTCCGTTGACGTTTCAATATAAATGTTCACGGATAATCGAACACATACTAAAATACGTTTATAATACCTGGTTTGAGTCTTGGCTAGTTCACTTTTGACCAGTTCCAGTTAGTTGATTCATCATAAAAAATGTTTGAATTATTTTTTGAAGGAAATTTTTATTGCTAATTTCGATCCGACAAATTTTATTTGACACTATTCCTAAAAAAATGTTGTGAACCAACCTGATATTCATGGAAACAATTCAACCCGGTTGTGCAGTTGTCAGTTGCAAGACACCCGGATAATCCGCCCCCCGGTTAATCCGGCCCCGGATAATCGACGTCCAACTGTAATTAATTCGTTGAGAGGATGTTGTATAAAAACACACATCACACCTGCCACGCTAAGAAAGAATGAGTTTTTCTTCTTAAATACTTAAAATAAAATTTGTTTGAGCTGGCGACGCGCGTTCAAAATGGCGGGTGGTTACCTAGACGATGCGCATCTCACGTGCTTAAATGACGATTCGTTAAACGTCAATTATATCCCATTTTGACTGATGTTCGGTTACATTCGGGACGCAGACGCGTCGGACGCACGCCGTCTAATATGGGCCTTACACGCTTTCCAGACTGCACTGTCGCGTAACGCGACGTCGCCTGACAGGCGCTGAACTACATGCAAAAAAAACATAGCGCGATTCGCGCGACATCGCGCAAGGTTTTTTTATATGCCCGGTTTACAAAAATTCAAATTTTTTGCAGCTGTCATCTAGTACCAGCGAGTTTTTCCATGGCAGATTGCTGGGACTCTTGCTGGAACTACATAGTACCAGCAACAATGTCAATTTCTGTCAACCGGGTGGAGTTCAGCTCCTGTCAGGCGACGTCGCGCTGCAGTGTGGACCCCGTGCTACATTAGTGAATCTTTGGGATTCATGCATCTCCAAGACGATGCAAAGAATCATTCAGATTTATGAGACTGCATCCGAATTACCCAACTCTAGTATGAATGCATTCACATCAATTAATTGATGGCGGCCATGCCCAAGTGACAGAAAACACGATTTAGATAATTTTCGCCAGGCTTAGAAAGGGGCTGCATAGAAGATTAATAGCAGACTTATTAAGCCAAAATTGCAAGTGTGTGCGTGAAAAATGAACCCACCGTGGGTGCACTGATCCGATCCTTACTATTATAAATTGAACCCTTCCAACCCAACTCCGGAACTGACAGCTCAAAGCCATCAAATCAAAACAAAATATAAATTCGAATTCAAACAGAGGATTTATTTTAACAATCTCAGCAGTCTAGAGATGAATGACCGAATAGGTCAAAATCTCTAAAATAAAAAAAAAAAAAAAAAAAAAAAAACAATCTCAGCAGTTTTTCTGGAATAGTTTCTTTGCGTGTTCCAAAAACCGTCTAGTTGCAATTCGTAGTCATGAAACGAAAAATACGAAAAGGTAAATATAGAAAAGTACAAATATACAAAAAATTACCTGTTTACATTTACCTTGCTTGCAAACAGGATAATCTTCCCCGATGAACTCGAATGCAACAAAATCGCAAACACTGCATTTATCGAGCTACCATGGAGTAAACCTGCTTCCTAGCTTGCTGCTCGTCCTGTATCATAGGGTTAGCTGCATCTTGCGGCGAACAGAGCGTCTGCATCATCATTGCATAAAGTTCATCCCTCGTCGATACAGTCACTGGAAATATTGGCCTACCCTGGCTTTCCAGCATTATTTTGGCTTGTATGTCCTGTCTCGTTTCCGAAATCATAGCCTCTACAAGCAGCAAACGCTTCCGAAATCATAGCCTCTACAAGCAGCAAACGGTCAATACGAGCAATGCAGAAACCTTCCGGCATTTGTTGTTGAAACCTGCTGGACGGTTGCAAATAACACTTTCCAAATAAAAATTATCGAGTGCTGAAGCGATAACGCAAATAAATCAGTAAACTTACCATAATCGATAAACTGCCTCATCACAATCTTGCTTGGCCCTGGGTAAACGTGTTGTTGGCTTTCATACTGCTGATCCATATGTTGTTTAATCCGCCTTCTGATCGAGAAAATTAGAGTCGCATCTCTGTTTATCTTCGAACCACAATGTTGTTTTTGGTACAGTGCAAACGGCTGAATCGAGAGAGATGTGGAAATATGTTATTCGCAGACCGAGACGCAGGTGGGACATTTCAGTCCAGTCATTGCTGATGCTCTGCAGGACTACCATGACAGTGCAGCGAAATTACTCCGTCGTGTAGCTTCATAGAACACTTTTTCCACTGGATCGTATGCCAGAGGGCAATTGGGCTACGTTCTATCGGTGCCGCAGGACAAGTAAGATCGATCAGTTCAGCCTGAATACCCATCTCGAGAATGCAAGCGCAAACTACGATGCGAGCATGGTTAAGCTAATGCAGTCTGACCTAGCCACAGACTGCTCGTTACAAGGCACAAGAGATTATCTGCGTCATTTTCTTCAGCGTACTTCACACCCGGCGACTCGACACTGTTTCCAGTGCTGCTATCCAACTTTTCACTACGCTTTGTGAAAGTAACATCTTTTATCACCGACCTACCCGATTATTGAGAGGAAACATTCTCCTCGCTGCTGCTGTTGAGCGACGAGTTTTTCTTACGACTTAGCGAACGTTAGCGAACCGATCGCGTCCTGTTTGTCACCAAGTAGACGGAAGTGATCGAAGAGGTGATATTCTTCACCGCCCGTTCACACGGCATCGTAGCGTAGCGATTTTGACACTCCATCGTAGTGTCAACTATTTTTTATGGCCGTGGCTAAGGCCTCTCGACCAACATTTACACTACGATGGAGTGTCAAAATCGCTACGCTACGATGCCGTGTGGACGCTGCCTCACCACCGCATCTTACACCGTATCCTCCTGCTCCTTGATCACCATTGCCTCCTCAGACATGAACGATTTCGGTCCATGCTTACCGCCACCGTCGTGTACGTGTACGCATCAGATCGTCGCCAGCACCATTGATCACCGACGATTCACCTTCACGTTTGACCACCTCATCCATGTCGATCAAAATATTCCCCTACTTTTGCTCCCTCGCGCCTCCGTGGACGCGGTTTTCCATCCGATTTTTGTTCAACAATCGAGCAATCGACTCCTGCCAGCCAATCTGTTTCGCGATCATCTGCGGAGCTTTCGGTTTGGTAAAAGTGTTGATCATCAACCGTCGCGCATTTTCAAGCTTCAGTGACAGTTTGGCCAGATTGGTGTGATAAATCAAACAGAGTGCCCCGGCGTATCCCATCTCGGTGTCGGACCCAAGGACGAGATCCCGCAAACCCAAAAGAACGTGCGGCTCCAGCTCGAACGGCAGCGTGAAGGAAAACAACCCCGATTAAAGGTTGTGGCACTCAAGTGATGGATCGTAGAATCGCAGGACAGCATTTTTTTGTTCGAATTTCGCTTCGTGTTTAGCATCGGTAATGAACTTGATCAGCTTCCTCGGCGCCAAAGTGTCATCAACCTCGTGCTTCGTTGTGGTGGTAAGGGTGAGCTCAAATGAAATCCAAAACGAGAAAAATAGGAAAATGAATAAGCTTGTCCCCTAAATCTTACGAACCTTTTCAATGTTAAACTCTTTTCGGATGTAACACTTCACGTTTGTCAACAGTGACTCCAGTACCATTTTGGTATCCTGCGGCGGAAGTGTCGTACCTATCGCGAAATTCTCCTGTACCACGTCCAACATCTACTGACGTGACGCCGACAATACTTCCGACCGTCCTTGATAATCGTACTGATGTATTGTATGTGCCCAGAATTTCACCCAGATATGCACCGAACTAACGATGGCGATCACATCGTTCATCAGCACATTCTCCTTGTTTGTTGCGAGTTTGTAGAGAATTCCCGAAGCCACCAAGTTCGTTGTGCGAAGTTCTACTTCTCAAAAAACCCTATATCGAATATGAAGTTCAAGAGATGGAACATTTTAAACAAAACTTCCTTCAACGGTTGTGATTTATTCACTCCCGCCGTGTCAACAAGTTTTGATACAAACCTCTGGTTTGTTGACGTTTTTTCATTCAACACCTACATTCGACCGACGTTGATGATGATGCTAAATATGTTTCCGGAAAAAGGCTTCTCTTACCTCTTTTCTTGTTATTCCGTGAAAACATGTGTGATTAATAAAGATTATCATCTTTTATTTACGCTGAACAAGTCCGCACGATGCACAGTCACATTACCAAATGAAAACACCAATGACAGCTCAAAACTGATGCACAGCAAGCTTAGAAAAATGTTCAAGAAGAAAACATTCATCAGTCCGTGTATGTACACGGCGATACGAAATTCCGCACCCATACATTCAAACATCGGTGGGATTTAGGGCAATTTCACTGCATTTTTCAAAAATAACCGTCAATTTTGTCACCTGGGTGACACGTACGTGTCATTTGTGGCCGTTAGATCTCTTTTCGGAATTGAAAACAATCTAAAGTTAACGTTTAGATAACGGAAACAAAAAGATTCAACAAAATCAAATTTAAAACAATACTAGACAAATTACGATCAAAGTTTTCACGACATCTAACATACCAAGATCTTGTTTCTTTCGCATAGCAAAAATGCAAAACAAGGATCATGAAAACATCGTTGTTCTAATACATTTATATAAAACATCGATGAACATTTCGGTATATACACAAAACTTGGGACGCATACAGAAAACAATTACTACATAATAGAATCGATATGCATGTGCATTGTGAACTAGTTAATGTTGACGTTCGATATAATTATACAATGTCTATCTTTCGATTTTCGAGCTGACCGGGTTTTAGCCGCATGTGACTTTTAGTTATTTTATATAATTTGAAAACCAACAATGCACGCAATGAGCTACTCGACTGCCCGAGGAAACCAGTTCCACAGGCGACCTTCCCGCAAATCAGAAGAAAAACTGGTCCTAATCTATTGCCTTGCGGTACAGATTGAGCGTAGCATCCACCTTTCACGATATTTTTTTAAAATTTGTGTCATTTAGAATATATTGCTCCTAAACGAATATACAATCTGATTACATGAGATACGTGTCCGTTAGTTAGTCAACCAGCTCGACTATTATCCACTAAATAAATAAACTTTAAAAGATCAAACAAGTTGATTAGCAGTTACCATGAATACCAGTTAATTGTTAAAGCAAATGATAAAAGACGAACTGGCTGCAACATGAATATATGAGACTTGTTAAACCACCTTAATTTATCCTATGCACGTATAGTGTAAATTGAATAATAACAACATTGGGTTTCCCCTAGCAATACTTCACGATGTTTCTTCTAGAAATAATACTTTTTCACTAATTGTGTGAATAAATCAAATCTTTAAACTTTGCTCCGGATTCCTACACAATAAATAAAATAGTTTCTATGCATCGCTGTAACAATTATGCTAAAGTATATATGTATCTACTATTCCGCAGTCTAGGCAATCTATTGATTCCAGCAATGTTTGCATAGTGTCGGATGAGTTGAAACCTTTTTCTGCTTCAGATTTAAGATTCCATTGTCCTGTGCTTGGCGACCACACTTGAAACAATATACTCTCCCACATTGCCGGCAGGTATTCATTTTGTCGGGAGTTGTGAGCAAACCCTGACATACAGCACAGAACCGATCCATGCTAGAATCATCGTTTGATGTGCCAAGAAAACCACCGACTATGCGAACACTGTTTGAGAATGACGGTTCAGCTACGGACCACGTGAATATGCGACCCCTGGCATCACCTATTGTAGAGTTAAATACAAAATTGAAATATAATCGCAGAAAACATCATTTTTATACTCAGAAAGAACAGCAAAGAATACGAAAGACCCTAGACATTAGCCGTGGGCATTATAAGAGCATTATATATTGTCGATACTTATAATAAGTAGAACTTTATACTTACCGACATATAAACTACGGTGATCTTTGGATATGGCTAGCGCCGTAATACTTGCTGGTTCACTATTATCTTTCCGATCGTACGCCGTATGCATTGTCAATTCTACTCTAAAGATCAGTTTTCGAACCCATTGAACTTCAACTATAAAAAGAAAAAAGCAAAAGTAAGTAACGAACCATGAAAAGTTATGTAATGTAAGAGACGTAATAATTTGACCTACGTTTTGCCGATTGTAGATTATTGTCTTTGGTGTCGTCGCTGGGTCTTAAAACACCGGTCTCCTGTGCCGTAGCACCTTCCGCGGGCACATTTCCTTTACTTTCCTCGGCACCTGTGCCTTTAACAAATTCCATAGACCACATCTGAACAATAAAACATTCAACCGTTATATCAACAGTTAAATACCAAAAAGTAATGTTGTAAAATACCGTACCCTTACTACACCATCAGTAGACCCGGTTATAATCACGTTATTTGTGTCCCATTCCCGAATGCTCGAGAAAGTAGCACAAAGGATTTGCTGCATTCGATCTGAGCTACCCATGCTGGTGTTGACGACAGCCATTTGAAGTCCATTGATAGACCATATGTGCAGCCAGGTGCCCGAGCACGTTGCGATGTCTCCCTAAAAAGCATGGCAAATAAAAAAAAAGTTAATAAATACAAATTTTGATGAGTTAAAATGTGAAAAATTAACGTTTGAAACAACGAAATATTACCGTTAGCTCATTGATGCTAACCGCAGCTACTGCACCTGCATGACCAACCAGCTTACGAACGTACGTTAGGCGTGATAGATCCCAAATGATTGCGCTTCGATCTCGGGAACCACTCAGGATTATATTATATGCGCTACTTGACGTCAGCGCTGTGACGGTGTCGGTATGACCGAACAGGGTCTGTTTGAGCATAATCTTCTTTGCCTTCGTGTCGACACTGTGCACCGATAGCACAGAGCTGGTGCCTGCGAGGATCAACAGCTTTGCACTAGGACAGGTACAGGATAGGATCTCACCACAATGATCGATGTTTTCACAGACGTAATTTGCCCGATCAGAATCGTAGGTACCGACTCGTATCGAGTGGTCGGCGTAACCCCATGCGATGTAGCGATTGTACGCATTCGGAACAAGAATTTTGTTCTGCTCCACGGCCAGTATGTTTTTTTCGTGCTGTATTATTTGTCCTACCGGCCCTTTTACTTCTGGAAATGGAAAATGTCTGGTAAATAAGAGTTGTTCAGTGTGCAAGTAGTGCAAACATCACCCTAACCTTTCACGGGTTGCGGACTGGGTTTAAGGTTGTTAAGATGGTAAAAGAAAAACTTTTCGCTACTTATCGTTGGAGCATTTCCAAGCGGTGATAGTGGTGGAATCAGTGGGCTTACATCGACCAGTTTACTGAACTGCTTTGTTGATACCATACGCTTTGCAGGGTGTGCTTTGCGGAACAATTGCTTTGGAATCTGACCAAAGTTGTTGATAAACCCGATGGCAGCACTTTTCTGTAGAGGATCTTGAATACTGAAAAGAAACGAAACAATTGTCAGACATGAAAATGAAACCCCAAGTCAAACTAATTAATTGATTAAAGTTACTTACTTGTAGATGTCCACATTGCCTTCGTAGAAAAGATGATGGAAAACATTCACAGCTTCAATAGCGGCTTGTCCTTGTTGTTTATAACCGAAAATAAGGTCGATCCACTGCATGCATAAAGTTAAATTATTTTAAAAAATACCACACTAAGTGAAGAACATAAGGATATTTTCTTACCAAATGCAAATTACGGCTCACAAAGTCACATTCCAGTGCTTCTCGATGCATGCGGATAAATTCCCGCGGATCATTTTTCGCCCACGGTGGCAGTACTACATCATTCAGTACTTCCCCATTCTGCTTTGTGCCCAAATCGAAGCGATTCGAATTTTCCAAAAATTCCGGAAGATAGAAAAACTCCGGTATGAGCTCCTTCACATCGGCCATGTTCTGTCGCGATGCCGAATACCATGCTTCCTTTACACTGTGAAAAAGCCGATCGGCCAAGTCAAAGTGACCGCCCTGTAGGCGAAGAAAGTTCTGCGTGAACGGTTCCAACCGCACCAAGTACGAGCAGACAATCATGGCCGAGCTGTAGTGCGTGCCGTAGTGATACGGCGGTGTGTCCCCTTGGGGATCGTCCCAGTCTTCATAGCGCTTCTGAAACTGCTTCAGACGCTCCTGCGTCTGTGCACCCATCGGTTTGGAGAGGTCTCGAAAGTTTCCCGGATCGTTCAGATCCAACGTGTCGCAGTCATAGTTTGCCAAAATCCACGGAAATACGGGGTACTGCATGAGATCGTTGTACGAGCGACCGGCCAGCGAGTTTAGGTGCATCAGATATTGAAAATTGGATATTTCCCCGCGCTGTACAGACAACATTCCGCATTAAATATTGAATGCTACATTTGATAAGCTAATGCTTACTTACCACCCAACGCTGTGTAACCGATGTTTCGCCGATCAGATTACTCAAGAGGCCAGCGTTTTGTTCCACACTGGCGGCCCTTTTTTGTCCTGCCACCGATTGCTGTGCATTATCGGCTATGTGCGTTGCAATGGATATTAGTTTTTGGAATACTTTATTTCGCACTTTCTGCGGGAAGCTCAGCAGGTAGTTCTGACCGTTGCCGCAAAATACCTCTAACGCGATCGGTTGCAGTAGATAACGTCGCTTGTGTATTTCACGAATATCGTCATAAAATATCTTCGAACATTGTCGTATGCTACGAGACCTGAAAAACACATTGCACAATATCTCTGAATAAGTATACTTATAAGAAACTCTTGATTAAAAATATACGTAAATGTACTACAATGAATAAAATGCCAGTTCAAATAAAGGAGTCGGTAGGTAGCATGAACATTTGTGAATAAAATTTAAAAATACATTACATTTGGCTGTTTCCAGTAGTTGTGCTCGGTATAATTGGTTCAAAGTTTTCCGCCGGCAACGAGTCAATGTCGTGAATTTCTCGATTACGCAGCAACGTAAATCCATCGACAATGTAGCAACATTCCCTACCAAATAGGAGAAGACCCTCGAACGTGTCCAATCCTTGTATACGTGCGGAACGAAATATATGCGATACCTATTGATGAAAGAAAAGATAAAAAAAGATAGAATAAATAACACCTTCTCCAATGTATATGAAGAGTGTACGCTTACCTTTTCTTTTTCCTCGAGTAAACGTAACAACACCTGATTATCCGGCAAAGAAGAAGATAAATCTTCCTCGTTTTCCAAGCAGTCACCTTGCATTCCGTTCTCAGCGCTGGAATTTCATTATTTTAAATTATAGGTTAACGATTAAGTGTATCCATACAACATTCAAACTACATTGCCGTCTTACCGATGCGATTTGGAAAAGTTCGACTTTTTGGTGGCCGCATCCGTTTTCGTTTGCCCCGCCGTAATGAAGGCCGCCAGTTCCTGTTCAAATTGCTCCGGAAACATATTGCGATACTGTTGAACGAACTTGCTGTTTTTGCCACTGTCGTGGCTGATGGCCACACGACATTTCAGCTGTCGCTGGCTTTGATGATCGCAACCGGCAGCCACGTCCAGCTCCGGCCGTGGTGGATAGTGCACGTAGAACAGCTCATTCTTAAGCATCTTCTTACGCATACGGTAAGGACCTTCCGTGCTGTCCAGCGTCCACTTGGTAAAGTCTGCACAGCACTCCGGACCCCAGATGGCCCGTTCACGTATCAGTTCCGCCTCGGACTGGAGCCAATCTTGATAGACGTAGCGTTTCGTGTGCGCACTGCTGTTACCATGCTGTTCCAGTCGAAATTCCCAATAATCCCGAACGAGGGTCAGTTTAGCGGTAGTTATTTGGCGGATGTCGGCCCCCCGGAATTCCTCCGCATGCACGCGCCGTTTTCCGGACTCTTTTTTCAACTTTGAACGACTGGTTAAACGTGTTAAGCCACCGGTAACCTTTTGTATTTTAGATTGAATATTATTATGTACCTCCCAGGGCGTACGGTTGGCTGACCGACGTTCCGCATCTAGAAATGCTAGCCAATGCTTTAGTGATATCTCGGCTACCTGTGCTTGGGTTCGATCCATATCGGGTGCACGAGCGTTTCTTACGGGCTGTGAGAGCGTTACTTTGAATATTTCTTCAATGACCGGCTTCTTGCACACATACAGCTCTTCCCAAACTCTAAACGAAGCCATTACCAATTCCGACGACAGGGACAATGATGAGGTAGACGCGTCATGGGCCACCTTATGTGTGGCGATTTGTTTTTCACTATCATTGCCCAGAAAGGAATCAACATGCCAAGTCGTGGTTCGGGCAGCAGCCTGGGCCGATGGTGAATGCAACACGATGCGATCACCACCGCTTTCGGGCCCATCGGAACTGTGCAACTGAAGTAAGCAGTACGTGAGACACCCAATAAAGTCGGGATCATGATTACCGGCACCGAACACGAGCAGTCGATTAGTCATCAGCTTCTGCAGCACCTCCACCAACATTGCATCCCCACCGGGACGTGGTGGATGGGCCAACAGATACAGTATACACCGATTCAGCGAACGGTACAACGGTTCTAAGGAGCTAGCACAGGTAATACTACCCCCACTGCTACCAATTCCTCCACCGGATCCTAACTGGCCAGCACGACGTTTAGCCTGTTGTATCAAGTGTATACAGTAATCAAACACTTCCCGTCCATCTAGGTACAACATCTTTTGCCAGAGTTTGTCGACAATTCGCGCCGTTACATAGAACACGTTCGAGGCAAGGTGCTGTTGTCCACCCGGTGCGGCGTTGTTAACGCTGGAATTAGCAGCCGAAGAAGGTGACCTCAGCATTATGTTAATCGACACGAGGTGTGCCATTAACAGGGAAACAAAATCGGTTAGAAAATGCTTCCGTTGGCGATCGTCTACAATGCTTCCAATTAAAAAGAACTCTAAAACGGCATCAATCACTGGCGCCGTTTTGCCGGTGTAGCAAAGCGACAGTGAGTCCACCACCAGCTTCAATAGGAAGTCCAGAATTTGTGCCGTAATTGGGTAGGGGAAATTTTTTTCACATATTTCATCGTTGCCAAATCGGTTCGCTAGCGTGATAAGGTGCTGCTGATCATCTTCTGTCACTGGAGAGCCCAGGGGAGGTGTTACATCAAAGCTATCCAATTCTTTTAACACCGGAGAAACTGACTGGCCGGTTGCGGCTAACGGTGTCGATGCAGCTGATAAAGATCCGGCTGAATCTTTTACAAATGACGCCGCAGGAGGAAAGAGAACTGATATGAGCGCTACAATCACCTCGCCGCTCATCGCTATAGGGGCGAAATCGGGCAAATGTTTATAAAATGCCACAAGCAACCGCACAACGTCGGATGGACGGGAGTGTAACCACTGATCTGATCCAACGGCCAAAGTCCCATCGTCGGTTGCCTTTTGGCTATGTACAATCTTTCTCACCAAGCTTAAAATTATACAAACCGCTTCGGTGCAGAAGGTTATTTTTTCTGAACCTTGCTTTGTTGGTAGCACACTCGAACCGGGTGATGTCCACAAGAATCCCCAGATGTCTTCGAGACTTTTATTCTCCGAGGGAATTATCGACGACTTCACCGGATACCCTATGATTAGGGCAACGAGTAGGGGATACACTTCAGGCACCTCGATTCGATGCAATAAAAGCCATTCCAGGTAAGGAAATCCCATCAGCACCTGATGCTTGTTTGAGGTACTGCCATCTGAGCTGCCCATCGGATTGCTACCACCCGAACCACCGCCACTAGCGATTTGTGGCAGTGCTGATGACAATAAAATTGCATTACGCGATTGCATAACCACTTCGGTGTTTTTTAAATAGCCTTCTTCAGCCGACCCACCGCTTCCCTCGCGGAAACGAGGAAGAATGCTCTCCCGGGCCAACATTATCACAAGCAGCCGCATAGCCCAAAGCATTGTCGAGTGATTCAGATGCGGTTGCATGAACATCAGTATCCAATCTAGCCCTAGGATTCGCGATATATCATCGCACAGGCGCCAGTTAATGGCATTGTTAGCGCCAAAGTGTAAATGGTGGAGAATGCTGAGGCATCGGTTGCGTAACTGCACCTGTCGATCTTGAACGTTTTCTTCCGAAGCCGACTGGTCAACCTGACAAAAATAAAAATAAGAGAGATTGAGCAAATTGAATAGTATAATCACAAAAACACTAGCTACCGACCGTTGGTGTAAGACTTGTGATGTATTGTCCGAAAAGGAGAACATCGTTTGATCGCGGCTGGTATCCGAGTAAAGTATGCGCCAGAGCAAATAACGCTTTCCGAGCGCTATCGTCAGTAATTTCATCAATGATAAATAACAATTTTGCCAAGCACTGTAAGAAAGTAAATAACGCCATGATTAGTTTTAAGTTAAGATGATAAAAATAATTGTACAAAGGGTATGTTAACGCAAAATATTCTTGCTTGTTATAGCCTCTTTTGAACGGTAGCAACTATCATGCTGCGTGTGGATATATTTAGAAAAAAATAGGCTTAGATAGATTATTTTCCTTGATATCAACAAAAAATAAAAACGGGTTAGAAATCGTCAAGATGTCGATAAAAGATCACGATCGGTTAGCAGTCTTAATGAATCTTTTGGCGAGATTCATTCATATGAATCTTTCACCTAAGATTCATTCAGATGGATTCATGAATCTTTGCGGATTCGAATCTTCAAAGCATAATGAATCTTTCGAAACCCTAATGAATCTTTCATGGATCTGTCATGAATCTCCTTGATTCTTTCATTGGCCTGGGTCATGCGACCAAAAGAAAGGAAGTCCCTCTACCCAATTTTTCAGCAATTGATGATTTTTTGGGATTCATGAATCTACAAAACAAAAAGAACTATTCCGATTCATGAATCTGAATCTGAATTATAAAACTCTACTAAAAACCTTAGCTTTAAATTATTTTATGAACTCCATGACCAACTTACGGCTAATGAATAAAGCTGAAAACTTCGGCGTCAATTGAAGCATCCTTGTCCGATTGTCTTTTTCTCTAATGAAAAACCATTATTCAAGATGAAAAAGTGAATCGAAGAAATGATAGATGACTCGCACCAAATTGTAGCCAAGTTCCTATTGTCATCTCTACCATGGTTCCGATCCATGAGATGGTGCAACAGGTAGTCTCCAGTGAGGCCGATTCCCCCTCATTTCTTTGAACAGGTACTAAAAGTAACAGCCGATGTTTACTTGAAGTTTCAGCAAGATATTGTTGTTCCATGGGAGAAAAAGGATGCTTCTGGCCATCATTTTAACTTCCAACAAGAAAACTCAAAATTAGCAAGAGAAAACTTAGCTTGCGAAACATCGTCATGCGCCCTATAATTAACGCTTACTGTTGAACAATTCTTGAGATTAAAATAGCAGTTTAAAACTCTCATTAGCTTGGAAACGAATGGAACATTTCCAATTTCCATGATAATTAAAAATTACAAGTGTTGCTGCACCAACGATGTGTTCGAGGATAAAACACAACAAAACGGCCAATTTGAACTCAAACGGCTCAGAACCATAAAACTTAAGAAACGCTGCACCAAAAGGAAGACGAAAAGGTCGATAGGCAAAGTCCCACCTTAAATTGTAACATTTCGGTATCCAGTACGATCGTTTGTCCAAATAAAGAACTTTCCGAGAAGGACACGACGTACCGGAATCGAGATGCCCAAATCAACATACACCAAGCGCATGGGTCGATCGCGCATTTGTTTAGGACAAACCGAACGCGTGGCATAGGGAACAGCGATTACGCAATGTACCAACGGAATAAATATGTAGATCGGCGCTGTAAACAAACCCACATGTAAACTCCCGTTACCGATCGCGATCCTGATCCCCAATAAACATAGAAAACGGACAAGGGACATGACGCAACGATAACGGGATGTTCAGGCAATGCGTTGCATCATAAAGTGGATAGGAAGAAAAACCCAACATAAGGATCACCAATCCTTCTCGCCACCTGCCACACATATACATTTAAAACCTTGTATTGTATAAGCACAAATACCATGAAGAAATTCTGGTATATAAACGGAATCAATTTTGAAATAAATTTAGTGTTAAATCAAACTCCGACTAGAGTAACCTCGTTGGTTTTTTATCGCACTTACTGCCATATCCGAAAGCTTGAAGCACCCAGTCTCCCTTTCCAAAGCATAGGCCTCCACCACACGCAGAGGCAACTAGCTAGAAAGTAATAGAGTCCAGGGACTTTGACAATTAGCCGGCAGAAATATAACTTCCCGTTACACACCGCTAACCAAGCTAGGAGGTCTTCCTTCGCGGGACCTACTTGGTTAGAAGTGAGTTAACAACAAGAGATACAAGGCGCCTAGCAGTTTGCGTGAAAAACCCTATCATTTCAAAGGGGCTTTAGTATACATGGCATTAAAACCAAACAAGATTACTTACCTGCAGATCCTGCATGATTCGAATATTGGCGAACTTTTCGTTCGACTCGGTGCCCAGCTCCAAAAGATGCTCTAACAAAGAGCGGATTAAATCATTCGAACCGTCCAGCCAGATGTCGAAATCACATAGTAAATCCTTTTGATAAAAGAAACCAGCATTCATTAGTATTTCTTTTCCAGTATAGCATATTAAATGCTATATATTAAAGATTTTCAAAATACCTGGAACGCTGTTATATTCGGTATCGTAGAGGTCTCATAGCCACTGTGCACTGTACCAACCAAATTGAACGTTAGATGCAATATGTGAGAATTGAGAAGTGCCTTTTTCCGTTTGTACAACATCCCCAGCGTCTGATAGTACCGACGACGGTTCATTTCTCGACGTGCCGATTTATTGGTGCGCAGGATGCAGGTCAGCGCTTTGACAGCCGCGTAAAGACTCTCGATATCATGCGACATGGCAACCAGCCCGAGCAGCACGCTGCAACCACCGACCGTGTTCATCGTCATCGATACGGGGAAGGGATTAAAGTGCCGTATGCCTAGGTAACCGACCAGTACGCCACCAAGGGTGCGTGACGGTCCGGTCAAATGACCGGAAGAATTGTGCAGCAACACGATGGGTGTTGCGTTTTCGTGCGAGCTCATACCGAGCTGCTTTCCGATTGCCTTTGCGTCTGTGCGATTGTAAACTTTGCGAATCTTCGATAGGGTCATATGCGAGAAGGCCTTTGGGTTAACACCGAACATTAGCCGCTCCTCTTGGACCAGTGGGCTAATTTCTTCGTTGTCCTCCAAACGTACATCCTGATATGAGCCAACATAGTGTGGACCAAGAACGTATACACGAGCAACTGAAGCGGCATCAAAAGTCTAAAAATAGGTAACAGTTAAAGGAGGTAGAGTTAATACAAGTACGCTCCCTTTGCCAATGGCATACGAAAACCCTACATCGTCGATAAGATGACAAGCTCCTTGCTTCCAGTTGAGTTTGGAATATATTCTCCATATAGGTGGGGTCCCGATAAATGCATGCACGCAGCTAGACATTGTGCGAGTTGTAGATGCCGTGCTGATAGGTTGTATTTTTTGGGTATGGACATGGCGCCCATCTAGATAGATTGACAGTAGACACGATTTCAGGGTAACTTTTGCGATTGTTACTGCCACATGATGCCACTGACTCTCCTGCAGGAACGTTGGACACCATACACGCGACAGATATTCGTCTTTGTACACATTGCAGAACGCTAAAAAGAAAAAAGAACAAAACATTAAAATTAATTAATAACAATTACAAAATATCCTCATATTATTCCATACCTTGAGTGAACGGAAATTCTTGCGTTGCTACCGATAAGGTTTTATCACTAGGTAGAATGAGTACGCTAAACACCACCGACGCATCTTCAATCGTTCCGTCATCCGAGCGGACAATGTGCAACAGCCTGATGGGATGGCTATCTAGTTGCGGAGGGTGCGGGAACCTGTCCACACAAAACCACGTGCTAAACGTTAGCCCACTATTGGAGGGAAATACTCTATCGCCCGTTCCTATTCCACCACCAGTGGCTACATCTTGTTGGTGGCCACTAGTATTACCGCTTGAACTACTTCCACCACCGCCACCATGCTGTCCCGAGCCGTATCCGACCCCGAAACCGAGTGCAGCCCCTGCTCCGCCAGCGCCAGCTCCACCGTCCATGCTCGCTAGCCCCATGCCGACTGATCCATGCAGATGGTGATGAGCGGTAGAATTGTGTAGATGTGGATTCGATTGGTTGGGTGCGATGTTTGGAAAGAAAAGACACGCAAACCCTTCTGTCGACATGTCCATTTCGATAAACGGTGGCTGCGTGAAAGAACCGTGTGCTCGGAAGTCACGTGGAGTGGTGATTGATACCAACGTTTTCACGCGAGTCAACGGTACTGTGGGTGATTGCATCGATTCGCTGGTCTTTTCATCGTCCTTTGTGCACATGTCGATGTTTAGGTTCAATCGAAGAAACGTGCGCAATTCCTTCGGCATCAGCGCTTGTACCGCGAGACGCTCGAAGATGTACTGCAACGACGTGTGCAGCGGATGACGTTCGTCCACCAGAGCTACCTTGCAGATGCGCAAGAGACACTCATTTAATCCGCCATCGCACATGATTTGTTGATTGCGCTCGCTACGAACAAATGACTTAATAACCTCGGAGAGAAAATATTGCAGCGCGATCGCCCTAGTAGTTGACGATTTCCAGATGGTCGTGTCAGCCTCTGACGAAAGTTGCTCCTCCTTGACGGAAGGGAGCAATTTTAGCATGCAAACAATCACGCTTGGATGTACTATGACGTTATCGATTACGTTCAACGCTGTTGGTGTCAGCACGGAAGAAGACTGTTAGGAAAAAAAAACAATTTTATTTATTACGACTCGTTTTTAACAAAACTGTGTACAACATGGAACAGAAATTATCCCTTTAAACAACGATTGAACATTCGCTTAAACCATTATGAGATTTTAATTTTATATTATACACTTTAAAAATCTTACATGTGTCTCATTGATGATTGCGGCAGAAGAGGCAGTTGAAGAATCAGAGTTATTGTCTGCGTTTGTTTTGTTGTGCGTATAGTGCAAGGTGTCGACCATCTGAGGTCTATCAAATCCATCCAGAACTATATCATACAACGATCGATATATTATGCAGATAGCAACCAATGAACGGGGCATATCAACAATTAAGTGATGTTTGTCACTGTGATTATACGATAAGAATTAGAAAAACATATCAATCAGTTATGAGCACATATTCCAATTTCGTTGATTTACAGTACACATGTTCGGACTATTTTTTTACAACATTTCAATTACATTAATCGCATTTGGCGTTGGTAGGAAAAATTATAACATAAAACACTCCTTGTTATCCGTACATGCGATAAGATTTGAAAGATGCAACTGGTTGATGAATGTAGAAAACTACAATCTTACCTGAAGAGATCATTCCTAATATCTGCTTTAAACACTTTCGAATACGTTTCTACCAAATTATGATCAACCGCCCAGGTATCGGGCCCATCGCCAGTGGTAACTGTATTCCCAGTACCCCGTTCGTAGGAATTAATGTACTCATTTTTAGAGAAGCATCCCAAATCCTGTATGGCCTGGTAGAAGAGTGTATTCGCTATCTGTAAATATATGTCCATAAAAGAGAATATCTGTTTTAAAACTATATTTTAAGAGACAATTTTGCTCAATGACATTGAGAGGGCCCGTGGATCCTACGCTCAAGCGCTACAAGCGGCCCCTGACGCCATATCAGAGACCCTGCTAAACCAATTTAGCATCTTAGAACAGGATCTAGAGAACGACGTCCCTACCTCGCTCCCCCGGGCAGGTAATAACAGGAAACATTTAAGCTTTGCGGTACGATACAAGCTAGCGAAAAAAAAAGTAATTTCAAAGAAGAAGGTAGCACAGAAGAAGCAAAACAAACCCCCAAAGCCAGTAGCTTCCAGACCTGCGCCAGCTCAATAGGCAGAAACTCGCACTCCCCGATCCACACCTAGTCAGACCACCCCACCGGCTGCACCTAGCACCTCAGCGTATACCGGCAAACCTGGCTCCTCTGCTAGAGAGCCTAACTCGTGCGCCAATATCCCTCCCCCATCCCTTTCTGACATCCTTCAGTCGTTGCTGGACCCTCTCAACCTCCCTCCTCCCCTGTCGAGTCTGGTAGCCTGCGCGTTGCCCTTCATACGAGGTGTGTTACATCGATGGCCGACACAATGGCCATGCATTAGCAAGATTGTTCGGACCGATGTTTGATACGTCAAACATTGTCCAATGGAATTGCAGGAGCCTTCTGGGGAAGATAGACCTCTTCAAGGCCCTGCTGAATGAACACCAGGTTGATGCATTCGCACTTTGCGAGACATGGCTAACCCCGGAGACTACACTCAGATTCCCAGGATACAACATTATTAGTCAGGACCGAGACTCACGGGGAGGAGGAGTACTGATAGGAATAAAATCAAACCAGTCTTTTTCCCGAATCCACTTTACAAACAGTGGAACAATAGAGGCAGTAGCCGTTAGAACTAGGATAGGAGAGCAAGACATTGTTATTGCCTCGGTCTATGTCCCGCCGTTTTCTACAGTTAGCCGAACCAGACTGGAATTAATAGGAAGGGAGCTACTTAATCTGTCAAGACTCCTCCCCCCACCGTTTCTCATATTAGGGGATTTCAACTCACATAGCTATGATTGGGGGGGAAATAGGGATGACGCCCTGTCTCACATCATTAGAGACTTTGTAGATAACATGGGATTGACAATTCTAAACACTGGAGAAGCGACTAAAATTCAAACACCCATGTTTAGTCCAAGCGCTCTAGACCTCTCGTTGTGCACGTCAACTTTGCAGCAAAACATCAAATGGAAGGTAATAGCCGACCCACTGGACAGCGATCATCTGCCTATCCTTGTTACACTCTCGAAACAAAGTGGAACCACGGCAAGAGGTGTTTTTAAAGGTGACCTTACCCTAAATATTGACTGGGGAAAATATGCAGAGCTTGTTACCGCTTGGCTCACCCGAGAATCTGATCATACGTCGTCTTTGGAGGAATTCTCAAACTTTGCGGTAGGTGTATACGAGTGTGCCCTTAAGGCACAAAAAGGTCACACAC
Source organism: Anopheles ziemanni (assembly GCF_943734765.1). Lineage (NCBI taxonomy): Eukaryota > Metazoa > Arthropoda > Insecta > Diptera > Culicidae > Anopheles > Anopheles ziemanni. The sequence continues at coordinate 44,487,034 of NC_080705.1, forward strand.
ATATCCCGAAAGCCTTCAAGAGGACGCCTAATCCCTGGTGGGATAGGGACTGCCAAGCGGCTAGCATAGCAAAACGCAAAGCCTACAAATACTACTGCAACACTGGCTCCAGATCTCTATATGAGAACTATAAAGGTCTGGAGAAAAAGTGTAAAAATCTGAGTAAGGCTAAAAAAAAGGGACACTGGCGAAGCTACGTGAATTCCCTTAATCCTGCAACAGCTCTCCGCTCGCTATGGAGGAAGGCTAAAAGGATGAGGGGGCACTGCCCGGGCAACGAAAGTGAACGCTTCACTGCGGACTGGCTGAAACCGTTTGCTCACCGGATTTGTCCAGACTTCGTCCCTGAGCAGTGCTTCAAACAGTTGGAGACTGAAGGAGACCCATCACTGGATAAATCATTCACAATGGTGGAGTTCTCCTTAGCCCTGCTCTCGAGCAAAGATTCCGCCCCAGGATTAGACAATATAAAAATAAAGCTTATCCAACAGCTCCCGGCCCTAGCCAAGAAACGGTTACTATGCATATTAAATAATCTTTTCACGCTAAACATCGTTCCCCCCTCCTGGCGCGAAGTGAGAGTAGTGGCCAGTTTGAAAAATGGTAAACCTCCCTCAGAGCATACTTCGTATCGGCCCATTGCAATGCTGTCATGCTTACGCAAATTATTAGAACGAATGATTCTATTCCGCCTGGAGGGATGGCTGGAAGCAAATAACCTTCTATCCAACACCCAGTTCGGCTTCCGGAAAGGCAAAAGCCCCCAAGACTGTCTGGCTCTTCTCACCACAGAGATCGAGATAGCCCACTGCAAGAAGAAGAACATGACGTCAGTTTTTTTAGACATTCAAGGAGCATTCGATTCAGTATCGCCACATAAGCTCTGCAAGAAGTTGCAACTCGCAGGAATTGGTCCCAGAATGAACAACTTTCTGTTCAACCTGCTCGCTGAGAAAACGATGCTGTTCGACAATGGGCATCATCGGGAGAGAAGGGTAAGCTTCTTCGGTCTACCACAAGGCTCATGCCTAAGTCCTATCCTTTATAACTTCTATGTGAACGGCATTGACGCCTGCCTTGAACCGAGTTGTACCCTGAGGCAGTTCGCAGACGATGTAGTACTCTCAGTTGCTTGTAGGGACCCCGCCGAAGCAAAAACATTCCTACAAGCTACGATCAATAAGCTGGAAAATTGGTCTAACGACATGGGAATAAGGTTCTCCCTAGAAAAAACTGAACAAATAACTTTCTGTTTCTTCAGCAACACGGCGGGAAATAAACAAAAAGGCCTATACGAACCTGAAATTAATTTGTTTCTCCAGGGGAAACAGATTAAAAAAGTTGACACAGTGAAATATCTGGGAATTTGGTTCGACAGAAAACTCAAGTGGAGCAAACATGTGGCAGAACAATCACGAAAATGCTCTCGCCGTATTAACTTCCTCCGCACAATAACAGGCTTCTGGTGGGGGTCTCACCCTACGGACGTACTGCGACTCTATAAGACTACGGTTCTCTCGGTATTGGAGTACGGCAGCTTTTGTTTCCACTGGGCAGCAAAGGCTCCTTTGCTGGTACTAGAGCGAATCCAATATCGATGCCTGCGAATTGCCTTAGGGTGCATGAAGTCAACGCACAACATGTCACTAGAAGTTATGGCCGGTGTAATGCCTCTTAGACTGCGCCTGAAACAACTAGCACTACGGTACATCATTCGGGCCTCAAACTCGAATCCGCAAGTGATAAAGAATTTTGAAATGCTGCAAGCATTAGGGTGCAGCAGCAGAATTATGCAAATTTATCAGGACTACTTGTCTTTACATATTATTGCTGACAAAGTCCCGAGATTTAACCTTGCTGCGCTTCCAGGCAAGTTGGATAAAATTCTAAAGATTGACACATCCTTCAAAAAGGAGCTAAACTCCATCTCCAAGGAAGGGCGAGAGACGACAGTCCCTGCCATCTTTAGGAAAAAGTTTGGCCATATAAAGCCGGAGAAACAGTTTTATACGGACGGATCTGCTTCCGCCGAGGGCACAGGTTTCGGTTGCTTTAACACCATCGCGGAAACGTTCCATAAGTTAGAACAACCATGTAGTATCTACGTTGCAGAACTTACAGCTATCTTTTGTGCGCTAGCTTTGATAGACACCCGGCCCCCAGGGGAGTTCTTTATATTTACGGACAGCTTGAGCGCTGTTCAAGCCCTCCAAAATGTGAATGTGGTTAATAGCAAAGATTTTTTTGTTATTAAAATATTAGAACTGCTATGTGCTCTTTTTGATAAAGCCTTCCGAATCTCGCTCGTGTGGGTTCCCGCTCACTGCGGAATCCCTGGGAATGAAAAGGCTGATGCCTTGGCAAAAAAAGGGGTGTCTTCGGGCGCCTTATATGACCGTATTATTCCTCCACACGAATTCCTCCGATACCCAGAGCAGCTCTGCCTGTCCCACTGGCAGAAGTTATGGGAGGCGGATGAATTTGGCCGCTTCCTCTTCTCGATCACTCCTCAAGTATCACTACGACCCTGGTTTAATGGACTGACGGTGAACCGTGCGTTCATCCGAATGATGTGCAGGTTGCGCTCGAACCACTTTGCGTTAGGGGCGCACCTACATCGGATAGATCTGGCTCAGACGAAGTTATGTAGCTGTGGCTCTGGATTCCACGACGCGGATCACCTTCTGTGGTCCTGTGTGGATTACGGAGCCGCACGACCGGCTTTGATCGACGCAGTAGAGGCGTTGGGCAAAACACCGGCCGTCCCGATACGTGACATCCTAGCGGAGAACGATATGCAGTACCTCAAAGTAATTTTCCATTTTGCTCGGAACAACGGACTCACACTTTAATTCCCACTCCCTCTCCCTTTCCATCCCCCTCTCTTTTCAGTTCACGTTTCCCCTTTCCCCATTCTGTCCCTTCCATCTTTACGTACCCTCTCCCACTCCTATGAACCTCCTGATGCGTCCTTGTTAAAGCACCTAGCTCGTCCGACCAAAATAGACCCAAATCACATCAACAAGCAAGAGTTGGAAGCAGAAGATCCCTGTCAAGGACGGTTCCGGACAGCGTGATTTCCCACATCGAGCGCCCTGATAGCCTCGACGTGACCCAAATAGGATAAGGAGATATCAGTTCTCTAGGATATAGTATATAATTTAATATGTACAATACGGCCCGCACCGTGAAAATAGAAATAAAAAAAAAAAAAAATTTTGCTCAATGACAATTACCTCGTTTTGAAAATATTTAGCATTTGCTGGTTCGAATCGCATAGCCGCATTTAGCGTTTGACATACAACACGAAACAATCTTATGTGATCTTTGCTTGATGGGTAGTTAGATTGTCGATCGTTAAATTGGCCTCTCAGCATGTCTAGCACATTCACAACGTACACAAATCCTCCGACCTGCCGATAAAACAAAAAATTTGTAATACTAAACGATGTGTTTTAAACATAGCAAACGCATTCACGGTAAAATTGATTGACAACAGTACCTTCCGAAAAAACGATCTCGTACGGTGACTTTCTTTAAGACAATCAATCAATGCGTATAAAACATGAATACGCATGGAAATGCTGGTTGTCAGTGGCTCTGTGGTTGTGTTGATAGATTTAAGTAAGTGTAGCATATCATCTTCTCCTCCAGCAGTTGAAACGAGCTCCTTTACAATTTCTAAAAACGAAAAAGTTTTAATTCATGGTATACAAAAATGGCAGTGTAAAGAGGAGAAATTGGACTACATTATTCCGGAAAAGTGGTATAAAGCCAGCTTTTCGAAATATACAAAATTGAATCAGCTTTTGTGTGTGACATTTAGAATGACTGTTAAAATAAGATAGAAACTTACTTAAAACAACGCTGTTGCAATGGTCGAACTTGATCATTTCATATATGCACTTGCTTCCACCGCTGTTTTTGAAAACGGATGTATTATTGCTATTGCCACTGAGCAAAAGCACAATCGCTTCCATTACGAGACGCCCCAGCATTTCTTGTGGATCGGTTTCCGGTGGATTATCTACACATAAACAAAAATAAACATTTGTAAACTCTAAGCTGTGCTGGAAATCCAATATTTCATATCGTTCGAACGAATGAAGAAGGTGTGGTATCTTAGGTTGCTAATTCTGTAATATTCTGAGAATCAGCACAAAGGTAAGCACTAGAAGAAAAGTAAGAATTGTGATATCCTGTAACATTTTTTTAATGAGACGTGTACATTTGAATCTACATTTTAAATAGAATTTATTTTTTATAACATTAAAAAATGAAACCCTCAACCTTGTTTAACCAGTTTCATCAACGTGTAAAACAAAAATAATGTTTGTTAATTTGTAATCTATCATTAGTACAAATTGCACTATATTAAGCAATTATTTTTTTAAATTTTAATCAAACATCAAGGATAATAATTGCTAAATTATCACTATTGCGATAATCAAATTATTGTTGAAATATGAGGGACATAAATTTCAAAGATCACCTACGATCTCCATGGAGTCCACGAGGTAGATATTGGATTCAAGCGTCACATCTTTATTATTACGATAGCGCTAGATGACTTAAATCGTTTCAATGAGTTTTACATTACGCTATTCAACGTAAGATTTTTTTTATTACCTCGAATGAATTACGAAAACAACCACATACCTTTAACAATATCTCGGGCGACATCTGCATTTATCGATTCTCGTGTCGTATTTTTTTCCAAAAACTCTTTGTAACGCTTCATGCAGGTGGTGAAAACTTCCAAGATTCCGACTTCTCTGTACACATCGTTAAAAATATTGTTGTGACTAAATAAAAAATTAAATACTGTTAGTTTGGTTGAACTGTTGATTTGCTCGATTTGCTAACCTTACCTTAAAAGATGCAAAAAAGTCCGAGTGCACGTAATGCTGGTATCTATTGCTTGATTCGTTTTCAACAGTACCGAAAGCGCTATCAACTCCTTGCGGGGTATGAAATTGAGTTGAAAAACTATGAATTCAATCAGTTCGAAAAATTTTAATTGCACCGTTGACTGCTTTTGGTGTATCTTTTCTGCAAACAGGCACAGCGTATTTTGGGACTCCAAAATAAAGTAATTGGCATCGTCATTACGGTAGACCACCATGATTGCGTCCAAGATCGTGCAGCAGAGCGATGCATTTGTCGAGCGAAGAAATACTGTTTGCAAGACTTGGAAGGCGTATATATTACGCACACACGTGCCTTTCGATGTTACGTGAGGCATTCTGAATCCTTGTAACTGCAATTGTGCTTTCTTATTGTCCGGAAGGGGATGTAACGGAGGTGCCTGCGAGTAGCCACAGCTGCACCAAGAAACGATCATGGGTATGAGCTTACGGAAAGATTCCTCAGCCACGGATCCCCCGTGTTCCGCGTCAGGGGTGAGAAGCTTCTTATCTTGATCTATCCTGCAAAGCAAAAGAAAAGATGAATTAATATCATCTACATAATTTTTACACGTACACACACACACTTTCATCAAAAACGTACTTGAGAAAGAAGTCTACTAGAAACAAGTATCCCTGACACTGCTTGAAGTCGTCTAATAAAACTTGAGACAGGCGCGATGATTGACGGAGGAATCCAAAAATCGCCAATAACATTTCAACCGTATCTAGCGGTTTGAAACTGATTGTTCGCTGCATATTGTCCAAGCACAATGCCATGCATCCTTTTGCTGTGGGCAAAACGACAATAATGGGCGATATTACATTCTAGAAAATAGTCTTACTTCAAAATATTACCATGCACATATTCTATCACATTTTCGTTTAAGCCATGACGAGCTATGGTGCATAGAACCTCGCGAGCTAGTGAACGCCACTGGGTGTTGCATGGAGCGTATTGCGCCGTCACGGTAGAGAACAATAAGGTTAAGTCGTCCATTCTTATCAACTCTTCCGCTGCTAGAGGGTGTGCGCAAAGTTTCAACAAAATCTATGAATAAGAAAGAATGAAACGTACCATAAAACGTTACCTGAGGGAATCGGTTATCAGTCCCTTTTTTTGCGTTACACTAACCTGGGAAAATGCATTATATAATAATACCCGCCGATCCAAACCAATACTGTTCGAAATATTGTCTGATAAAATGTCTTTGTTTGCCTCTGGAAGATCGAGAAACAAATAAATGCAACGGATCAACGTGGAAGGAAGCGTTGCGTTAATCATTATCTGAAACGAATTGGGACGCATCGTTTGTAAATTTGAAAATTTTAAGTCCATCCAACAATCGTCAAATACTGGCTACATACCTCATGCAATGAACTGTCGTGATTCGTGGTAGCCATTAAGCTGATAGCCGTTAGAAGAATCCAACCGTTCCCTGGCTCGTCATTACCATGCACATCGTGGAGTTCCAAAAAACATGCTATAGTCTTTGAGGCGGTTTCTGTGCTTTGGTTAGATGCTCTGTAAAACATTCGTTTTAACAACTAAATACACGCATTATGTGCTATCCATAACTAACCTGCGCTTTATTTCTCTGGCTAGCAGACGACTAACGTGATAACAGAAGGCAGATTGACTATCCCAGGACACTAGGGGTGCGGTATGTCCTCCACTTGGGCTTACCTCGTCGTACCGTTGCAAGTGGCTAAATACGTTACAGTATAGTGGTAACATTTGATACAATCTTCTATCCCTATCTGTATCTCCCATAGTTGGTTTGAGATTGATAAACTCGTCAAACAATTTGCATAAGTGCAACAGTGTTAAATTGGTTTCATCGTTGATCTCCCCATCGCTTGGACTCCCACTCAGGTTGGAATGTTTTTCGCCACAACTTGAATTTTGTAATGTTTGATACGCCTGGGATGGGGCTTTTTTAGCTATTTGCCGCTGATTACTCATTTTTCTAGAATGTTGTTACGACTTTCAGTAGACCAGAGCAATTATATGTTAGTTTCTCAGCGATCATCGGACATTAGACTAAGGAATGTATGTGCTATTCCAACAACTTTCCATAATGTACAATAGTGATACTAATAAGAATAGTATATTTCACCAAGAATATTGCTAAACACTCGTTATTACATTTCACTAACACGTCAATACACTTTAAGTGGTATCAAAACGAAGAGCTACATAGAACACTAGAACTTTAATTTGTGTCATTTATGATTATAATTACTCTTAATACATGACCGATTAGCACTTTAGATGCAGAGAAAAGAAAATGTTCGTTATATTCATCACTTGAGCTTATATAAACAATTTAACTAATCACCAGAAGCAGGTCACCAATAACCCTAAACTAGAGTGAATTTTGTAAACCAGTATCGATTTTTCTCTGTTTACAAGATCTTTCGTGTACTCTTTGATTTTTGTCAATTCGATTGTTTTTCTTGTTTCTCTTTTCTCCAAGTTCCCCTACTTTATCCATTTCTTCTGACATGTTTTGACATTTGGATATTTCCCGGCTGACAGAAATTCAAATTGTTTGCTGCTGTTATGTAGTTCCAGCAAGAGTTCCAGCAATCTACCAGCAAGTCAATACTCGACGTGCACAGATTTTCAGAACCTCTGTGAAACTCATTATGAAAGTTTCAATATGAACTAATGGTTGTTATCACCTTGATATGAAAGTAAAAGACCAACATGTTTTCATCTTTAAATCAAATAAAACGTGATACGACCAGATGGTTGCTTTTGAGTTAAACCAGCAAATAAAAACCGAATAGGTATATTTGTTGAAAGAACATAAGTTTTATTGAATCGATCAGAACGTACAAAGTATGAAAGCTTGGTGCCAGAATCAGTGGCTCAAACTACCTGCATTTATTAGTGGTCTTTCTTGACCACCTTTTTAACAACTTCCGATACATACGGCACGGTACCGGGTTTTGAGTTTTGGCGAACATTTTCTTCCTTTCGCTTCTCCTTCAGATGCACGGTACGCAATTTAGCCTGTTCATGATAAACTGACTTAGGGACCTGCCGATGCTGAGCAATGCGTCGCACAGCGGGATGAGCTGCATATTTCTCTTTCAGGGCAGCATTGTAGTTAAAAGCATTCTTCTCGCGCATCTTCAACGACCCCAGCTTCTCTGCCGCATTCGCCTTCCAAATACGTACATTCATTTCATCGGAACCGTTGAAAACATACTTATTGTCCATACTCCAATTGACGCAGGTAACATGCTGCATTCGCTTGGTATGGTATATCTCCCGGCTGTTCAATTTGAGCGCATCAAAAATGCGAATGGTTTTATCGTAGCTTCCAGATACAAATTCATTACCTGTCGGGGAATAGTCCACTGAAGTGACGGAACTGACGTGGCCTTTGTGTATTTTTAACGGATGCTCTAGGTTTCTTGTATCGTAGGTGTACAGATTATTATCCTCATTGGCAACCGTAAAAAAGAAAGCTTGCATCGGATTCCACGCTAGTTGGTTTGACCGCAAAGTCATTACAACTTTACGCAGCGGTTTCTCCTCTCGCTGGTCATATAGAATGATGCCTCTGTCCGAGGCACACGCAGCTAGCAAGGATGTTTCAACGGGGTTGTACTTTATGTCCTGTAACATATCCACACCCCATTTTAGCTCCTTCAGGGGTTCGTTACGACTTTCATCCCATATGTGGCAGGTGTCTCCGCTGGTGGCAAAGTTTGGACCATAGTAGCAGTGGGAAAGGGACACCAGCATTCCCTTTGTAGGAATCATATTCACTGGTTTGATTTGCTCACCCTCTTCGTAGTCTTGCTCGTAAGCCCATGTTTTGATTGTTTTATCGTCACCAATTGTTATTGCATGCATCCCATCGCTACTGAACGCAATGCCACGACAGTAGCCACTGTGTGCATCTAAGCTTCTTATGCAATTCCTGCTAGCGACGCTCCAAATTTTTACTTCGCCATCGTAAGCTCCACTGGCCAACATCGAAAGTTTCTTAGGATGTTTTGCCAAAACGGCCACACCATCCTTGTGTCCGTTCAGGTTGCCGACAAACGGTTTGGCAAACACTCGCTCCAGTTTGGTGGCATTGAGAGCTCGTACATATTCTCTGGCACTTTGAAATGGATGAAGCGTAGGGTCGTAATTACGAAACGTTTTCCGCAAATCTTTCTTCGTGTCACGGATGTACTTGTCCGGATCTCTGGAGATAACTTTTACCTTCATTTTGTTTTAAAAAACAATTCCCTTTCGGAAACTCTCGAAGTAAGTTGTTTTGGTTTACCAACTGATTAAATGACGTCGCGAACCATGTGTGATGCAGCTGTCAAGCCAAAAATGCGAAGTCGGAGCTAGATCAAGGTTGGGTCGAATAGAGCGATTTGACAGATAGCTCCTGAAATTCAAAATACCAAAACAACCATTCCTATTCAAAGTTCTCAATTCACTTAAATTTATCTTTGAAACGCCAAAGTCGAACGCAGCCAATTTAACACCACCGGACCCATAATCATTTTGATCTGCATGCATCAATCAAGTAAACTATTTAATTAACAGGCCGTTACCACGTTTTTTTACATTTCCGCCCTTCCGACATTTTCTGATTCAGCATCTTCGACCGACCAATAATTAATATTATGATATCGAACGCCTAGTGTTGTGCTAGGAAGTCTATCCATGCGATGATTTGGTATACATATTATTTTTAGTTTGAGCAATATGAGGATCAGAATTGTATCAATTTGTTACAATGCTCATAGATTAAAAATATCCATCGTCCTGCATATTTGTAAATGAACTTTTTATCTGTGAACAATTTTATAACGAATTTTTCTGCTTAAGCAATAACGCTTTCTACATTTCCCTGTTTTTTATCATAAAACCGCGCAAATAAGATGATTTTAAAATCGAGGAACAAAACATAATTTGAAAGTGTGGTTCATATTCCAGCGAATAGATTTATTTTAAGTTTGTTGCTGAATGCCAAATTTGGAATGATAAGAAATAATTTCTGTATCCACTTAGTTTTTGCGAGGTTGTTGAACGACGCACCCACGGTCATTCTGTCCTATAATTTTCTAAAATCCACCGAACAGAGCTGATATGGTGGTAGGTCATATATGGAGGACGTAGACCTTGCTGCTTATAGTGTCCTAAATTAAATGTTATATATAACGTGTTTGTTTATACAGCATTTTTATATGAAGATTGAATAATTATTTCATGTCAATATTATCAAATGAGGCTTGAGGTAGATGATTTAAAAAAAACTTTATTAACGAAACCATTTACTAGTAGAACTGAAACAATAGAAATGTGTGCAACCATATTAAACAATCAAAATCACTTTTTAAAATTATATTTTTACATTATGGTGTTCTCTCGTATCTCTCGCAAGAGGAAAAATGAATAACAATACAATTGAAAAAAAGGCTTGAGAGATGTGACGAAAATTCAATTTTAGATCACCAAATCATCAACTTCTAGTCTTGCCTTCGTCCAAAAATAAATCATCATCTAATCGTGATACGAAGCTCGACGAACAACCAAGCAGCTATAGTGGACTGATGGAAACCTAAGAAGAATAATTCGGGAGCTACTAAATCTTGTTGTTTTGCTTTCCTATATTTTTTGTCACCATTTCCTATTGACTGCAAAACAACATTTGACTAGAAATAAACGAATGCACTAACAATGATATTGTTGTTATTTATACTACCACTATTAGCCTTCTTATTTGCGTGTATATTAATGCAGTTTCCACGATTGCAGGTTCTTTGTCTTTACTTGGGTTTTAATGATGGACGAGAAACGATAGCAAACTATGCTACTTATTGATTCACTTAAAAGCAACCGTTAACACTCCTAGAAGCATTGGAAATATTTAGGAAAGTTTTTTAGCAGATCCAACGTCAGACGAAGTGGCGCCATGTTGTTTTCGCATACGTTTGCAGCAACTTTGAGCAAAAGTGTTCACAATTGAGATAATGAAGTAGCAAATCATGGCGAACACAAAATATTCAAACACACTTGCCAGCAGGTTCCCTTTGGAGGACGATGGCGACGATTTCTGAGTGTTTCTGTGTAGTCGCTGCTTTTGTCCCTCAAAGAACGCCTTAAAAGGAGTCTGCAATTTCACACCGATGAATGGAATGAATGCGAGCAATTCTATGAATTTATCAACCAGATTTTCGTTAAATGATATGATGACAAAAATTTTTTGTATATGCATCTTAATGATTGCTTTTCCAATTAGAGTCGCACCGAAAAATTTCCAAAATGGAACTAGAAAATGTCCGCACGTGATGCCTGCTAAGTCGAACAGTGGATTGGGTATCTGGGAATAAATTTATAGAAAAATTGTCAACATAAATAAATCATGTAAAACGATAAAGAAGGAAAAAAATACTCACACTAGCACACAGCAAAATTCCAAAAAATCCAACGCGTTCAACTATGTCTTCCATCATAAGCTTTCCTTTGTCAAACAGATTTAGCTTTTCTCCTTTTTGTTTTCGCTTCTGAAGTTTTTCCAGCTCCAAAATATTTTCAGGTTCATCTGTGGTGTTTCCGGAGAGACGGGCCGCTTTTGCCATGAAGTACGGCGGAAGTTCACCCAAGGCTGTACCGGCACCCCACAGGAATGCTTCGAATCGAACCTTTGCCATAATGGACCAGAGCGACGGAACAATGTAACCAACGTTGTCCTTGTCTTCTGGACAAAGTATTCTATGGATTAGAAATATGAAATTAGTATTCACCATACTCGATGTAATCATACAGTGTTGTTACACAAACATACTCGTTGGGATAAGGTGGTTCCGGGAAATTTAAGGATCCACATTCGTATGCCGCTAGGGTGACGCTGGCTATGTGCGGGCCAAGGTACAAGATGAAAGTATGCAGTCCTGTGCCGAGTCCTACCGAAGACAAAATACCCAACCCTAGCCAGTAACATATGAAAAATCCTTTGCTTTTGAAAACATCAATCACTTGTTGATGCTGGCCAGGTGTATAAATTAGTACTAGCACTGTAAATAGCAGACTGATGATGGCTAGCAACAATGCACGTTGGTGTAATAACCTGTAGAAATAAAAAGAACAATTTATTAAATTATCACCTTTGTTTACCTATATTCGGGTATTGCTAATATCACATGTATTTTGAGACAATCATTTCAGGGGGTATTTCACTAAGGAATTCGCCCAATACAATATTTGTAATTTTATATTCAGGAGTTCTTCACAGACACTATCAATCAGACATATTAAGTAATATTTTAGGGTTAAGAAGTAGGGTAAGCAAACGCATGAAATGAAAAAAATAGTCGAAAGAGTATCTGTACCAACTACTATAAGTCTAAAGCTAACACAAACTAAATAAAAAGGCATTAAAAACATTCGCTACGTTAGTGCTATTAACAGTAAATGTACAAACATAAATAAAATATTTTAAAAAAGATCTTACCTATCAACATTAGTTTTTATTAGAAACAATACTTCAAGACTAGCGTACTTGAGAGTTTTCAGTGGTGATTTCCAAAGCACTAGTGATTTAATTTCTTTGGCCAATTTTTTGTTCTCACTCTTCATTGAAAGCACAGCGCTTTTGTTATTATTGCTGCCATTGCTGCTGCCGTTACGGGTCGCAGTTTTGTTAATGTTCGAGTTACTGGTGCTAGATTTTTTCATGATGCTGCCGATTCTCTCCCCCAAGCGTTGCAACTGCAATGAATGTGAAAGAGATGTGCAATGCTAATAGATATCATTTGTACGGTTTATCAACAAAACACACTTAAAACTGAAACTGTTTTGTGGCGAACACAAATAACGTGGCATGATTTCAAGAAAGGTATAGGAAATCGAAGTGTTCAAAGGGTTTACAATTTTACACAGTTGGTTATTAGGGCTTCATAGTGTAGGACTAGTGCGTTAAAGGGTCTGATAAAACACAGGAAAAGCAGATATGTTTCTTACTCTCCGAGATACTTTCATAGTCTGCAGAAATTCGATTGGTTGTACCAAGAATATTTGTTTATTAAAGACAAATTTATCTTATCTCATCCATTGCAGACAAAGAAATTTATGAACTAATATTTCGAAAGGTTATTTCTCTTTTGCTAAACAGGAATAAAGGATATTGATAATAAAGCACATGCAGTGTTACAACTCCCACTCAAAAACTTTACATTATATGCAAAACTTATGGACACATTTAATTCAAAACTTTTCCAATCTCTGTAGTAACTGTTCAAGATGCTTCATTTTCGCTCGAGGCGAACTATGAACTTTGCTCGTAGTTATAGATCGAAGTACGAAAAATCAGTTACTGTCTTATGCTGTAACAGCAACCCAAACAAAACAGTACCGCCTCGAACAGTTTACTGTAATGACCCACGACAGTCTCAGACATAATGATCTGACCGACAGCTAATGGGCATTAGGAGTTCAATAAAGCATATGAACACCACAGCTCAAGTCAAGGATATAACAAGAACAAGGGTATTGGAGCACCGCCACAAAAGAATCAATTACAAATTTCCTCTTCGTAGACCAGATTGTTCAAGTCAGCATTTTTTTTCATTTCCTCTGTGCAGAACTGCAAAAAAGGGCTGGATTTTGCAATGCGTGTTAAATGATTGCCTGGCAGGTAAAGTGAAGAGGGCGAGCAGGAGAGATAATAAAGAAAGGCAGACAGAAAGAATTATCGTATGATCATCTACTTTGTAGCATGTTTTCATTGTAGCACTTCTCGCGACTCTGCTAGCGCCCCATCCACAACATACAACAGGCACGAGACCGCACATGCAATTTTCAACGCCTGTTATCTACCCTAGAAGACCATTGGGAGGCTATTCCGATTCACATGGTAAGAAACTTGCAACAACCGAGTTATTACTTTATCTATCAAATCGGCACAACCTGCACACGATGCACTGCACGAGTTTTGCCCAACGCGATCAATCTTTAACTAAATTATCGTACGCGACTCTGTTCTTTTCAACATGAAAGGTGTACGTGTGTTTAATCGACCGACCACACGACATGTGTCACATGAGCGCAAGGTTGCTAGATGCTCAGATATGAGGCTTACATTTACATGCTTAGTTTGGAAGTTCAAACAGAGTTAATTTTTGAAAAGTTCGCTTTATCTTCAAAGCTTCCAAAACAGATCTAAATTGGGAAATATTGGGCATCAAAGACTCTGGTATAATGTAAAAATGTGTACAATTTCTATCGGGCCTTAATAACATTGAAAACTGCGTTATTTCATTACATCATGGATTGCAAACATTCGTCAAGCAATACGGGGTGTTGCTGTCAAGGTTGCTTGCAGCAAGTGTTGCTTCGTTCTAGCAACCTTGCTTGAAAAGAAATTGACAATCGTCAGTTGTTTCAACGCCGAGAAATCAAAACATTAAAAGCATTCAGTGTAGCGTGTACACAACAAAAGACGATGGCACAAGTAGAAAATAATAAAACTATCCTCAAATTTGTTCCACCGCGGTCAATAGTTCACTACGATTTCTGGCACAAATATGCCGAAATCAAAATCGATATTGATCGTTTGGACGAATCTGGAAGGTCGATTTTCGCGACCTTATCAATGCAGACGGGAAAAGCAGTTTTAGTGGAGATTGCCTGCAATTCGTTCAATGAGTAATTTATTCGTATATTCACATTGCTTTTCTTATGCATACTTAGTTTACGTTTATCGTATATTTCAGACAATACGCTGACGTTTCCAATGGCAATTTTTGCTGTAAAGGAACGCTGCTAAACAGCAATACAATGGAGTCATTCAAAGAGAGCGATAAGAATGTACTCCTGAAAACGCAAGCTGTACAGTTTTATCGCGACCTCATGAAGGCAGAAACTTTGCAAAGCAGTACAGATTTGTTTACCTTTTTTGTGATATCGTTCGCCGTAAGTATTCTGCTGCACAACCCTGGTGAATTAGTTATAATTTAACTGTTTATTTTCCTCATCTAGGATCTAAAAACATATAAATTCTACTATTGGTTTGCCTTTCCCGCTCCTACAGACCTTCTGTTTACATATGAGCAAGCGAAACCGCTCCCAATAGCGATTTCAGAGCATTTTCGTTCCTGTATTGAGCAGCAGGCAACTTTAAATGATTTATTTTTCATCTACCACAGTATGACTGGTATAAAAACAATTTCCGAACAAATTCAGCACCAAAATAGAGAGGCAAATTTTAGTGAAACGAATTTGCAGGATGTTTATTTTTGTGTTTTCGATATGACGGAAAATAGTGACTCGGAATTAGCTGGCTGGCATGTGAGGCAAATTTTAGCGTATCTCATGATGGCATGGTAAGATCCAGTTGCCTTCATAGAATAAAATAAATGAATAATAATTTCTTTCTTTCAATCTTCAATAGCCCCCGACTAGCTGGAAAAAGCACTCAATGGATACGAGTACACCGTGATGCCACCAACAAACTTCAGTTTTCATCTATGAATATTATTTTACCCGAGGAAAGGGTAGATCCAGAAAACCTTTGCAATTGGGTGGGATGGCAAGCTAACGAAAATGGAAGGTACATCCCTCGTGTTGCATTATTGGCCGATACTATGTCTCCCAAACGGTATGCTCTGATCATTACCCCGGCATCATTTTTCTATCATACGTCTCACAACAATATTGTACAGTCTTGCAGAGAATGCCATCAATCTCAACTTAAAGCTAATGAAATGGCGGCTTGTTCCTTCGCTGGATCTCGAAGCAATAGTCCGCACAAAATGTCTACTCTTCGGTGCCGGAACTCTTGGATGCAACGTTGCTAGATCACTGATGGTAAATTGTATTTTACCCTCATACTACCACTAAATTCAGTTTTGTGGTATTAACGATTTATTTACTTTTTAAGGCATGGGGTATAACTACAATCACATTCGTAGATTGCGGCAAGGTCTCACTGTCAAACCCTGTTCGACAAAGTTTATACCGCTACGAAGATGCAGTGAACGGTGGTAAACCAAAGGCTTCAACAGCTGCAGATCGATTACGCGAAATCAATCCTTCAATTGTAAAACTAGCTCATAAACTTACTTAGTATCCGACCATTACTAAAGATGAACCTTTTTTTTTTCCTCAGAACGCGATTGGGTTTGATATGAAGGTGCCTATGCCTGGTCATCCAATCGGAACTGGTGATGATGCAAACGAAAGCAAAGCTGCACTAGTGAAGCTTATCAAACTTATCCAAGAGCACGACGTTTTATATTTGTTAACAGATTCACGAGAAAGCAGATGGCTTCCATCTATGCTAGCAGCGTTTTATGGGAAGGTAAGTAACGTAATATATCATCTTTGGAGGGCTACTTGAAAATTTATCTTATTCTTTGCACAAAAAGCTTGTCGTAAATGCAGCGCTTGGCTTCGACTCATACCTAGTAATGCGTCATGGATATCGCGATTCCACCAATTTGGACGACAGAGTCGAAAAGGATGCTTACGAAGAGCATTGTCCGGCAGGATTTAAGATGATTAAAGGATTTGACCTAGGCTGTTACTTTTGCAACGACATCGTTGCACCAGGAAATGTCAGTATACAAAAGATGTTTGTAGGATATCTTAGGTTGGCTAGACTTTAAACGTATTTTTTTCGATTCCATACCAGTCAATGAAAGATCGCACCCTGGACCAACAGTGTACTGTAACGCGACCAGCTGTTTCGAACATGGCGGCTGGATTGGCAGTGGAATTAATGGTGTCATTGATCCATCATCCTAAAAGGTACAGTTTTATTCAACTGGCAGACTTCCTTTTGGTTGGAAAGCAAGTTCATGTCCCCATGCTTGTACCACTACCAGATTATTTTTACACTTGGCAGACACACTTATTAGAACCAGAAGGTAAATGCATAACAAAGATGTAAATATTAATGTTTTTTCAATCGTTCCTAGATTCAGTGCACCAGCATTTTACCGGATGCCTAAAAATGATACTCTCGGAATAGCGGAAGAACCAGAAGGCATTCTCGGTACACTGCCGCATTCGATACGCGGTAACATAAATACTTTTCAGTCAATGATAACCGCTACAGAACGATACCGTCATTGCGTTGCATGTTCGGATCCTGTTCTTTCGCGCTATTCTTCTGAGAAAGATGATTTTATTATAGACGTTTTAAATATAGCAAAACATCTTGAAGAAACTGTGGGATTGAATCAACTAATGTCTTCCGTTGACGATGATTTGGAGTTAAAGGTAATTATTACTTCATGACTATCCATTGAATGTTTTCTAACTGTTTTTTTTTCGATCGACACAGATGACAATAGACTTTGAAGACGATTCGTCTGATGAATCATGAGAGCGTAGAGGCGCTTAAACAAAGATGATATTTATTGTTCTTAATGATTGCTCTCAAGTAAACTAGTTTTGGCAATATTTTTTTTAAATTGTGTCTGTATGTTATACGTTTATTAAATATGTATTCTATAAATATACCAAGATACTTTTCATAGCTACAAAACTATCTAATACATGTTGTGTGATTGAAGAAGTGAAAATATTTAACTACTCTTTGAAATGATATTATATAACGATAACCAATATATGATAGCACCTCGCTAATAGCTAAAATGTCGACTTTTTTATTCAATTGACATGATATTTTTGCAAATGTATCTTTCTGTTCCACCATAACAACAATAATAAAAACAATTACTTAACACTTATACAAGTTTCAGTTTGCCTAAGGGCATAACGAAAGACGATCGATATATTAAGAATGGCGAAAACATGGAAGAATAAACGATTTTGTAAGAGTTTCCAGTTTTTATCACCGTTTATTTAACAGAGACAAAGTAGTTACGATAACTATTTTTAAGCTTATATTTCTATTTATTACATTATACTTTTTACAAACAAAACATTTCAGCTATAATTGCAATATAATAAACTAGCTGATTAACCCGATTTCATCCGGGTAGAAAAACAATTCCAAACGAAAGAGTGTTTTCATTCAGTGTCTTGAGTTTTACAATGTTAAGAATGTTGGACGTTTCACACTTGAAAATTGGCTTTCTTATTAGTATGTTGGGTGTAAATCGAATCGATTTTGTGTGATTGAGAATATTTGTAGCAGAAGATAAAAGAAGTCTGAGATGAGATTGAACACTCAAATTCGATTCCATTCGATTTAGTGACCCCAAAAAAACTACGAAAATGATACCCATATTGCTTTTAAACCATTGTTGAGATATAGAGGTAAGATGGTAGCCCCTCTTATCCTTTCCTGTACATGGATGAAATTTTATTAGATGATGGCTACATATTTAAGAAGTACGTGTACCAAATTTTGTAAAACTCCCATCCCATAATTGTTGAATTATTATTATTTTTCTTCATTTTAGGTGTTCGGTGTTCGGGGATAGGGAAAAGTTTTCGGTTCGGGAAAGGGACGGAGGATATTCGAAATCATAAAAAATTAGCTACACTCCAGCCTAGTTTGGTTAAGGTAGACTTATTAGATTTTGCGTTGAATACATGTGATCAGAATTGACGTTTTTTGTTCTAAGAATTGCTATTGTTTTGCTGGAGAGGAGGACGGTAGTGGGAGTCTTAGCTAAGATTGAACATTAAGAGTGAGGCCATTCGATTTAGAGACCACAAATACTGCGAAATTGGTACCCATATTGCATTTTTACTATTTTTAGGGTAGGGGGTAATTTGAGAGCCCCCTTTTTCCCTTGCCTTAGGAGGTTGAAATTTTAATCAAAGCTATGTCTCTTTGTAAGCAGTATGTGTACCAAGTTTGTGACAATCTGTTCAATAATCGTAGATCTTTAATTGGTTTTCTTTATTTTTGAACGGTTGCTATCCGGGAGGGGTAGGGAGGTATGGGGATATCAACAAACGAAGTCCAAACAATTCATCCTTGTAAAATTAGCTAATCCAGTCAAGTTTGGCACAAATCGGTCTGTTAGAGTTTGCGTAATGCTGTTGAATACATGATAAGAAATAACGCTCTTCGTTTTGAGAATTGCTATTGTTATGCTGAAGAAGAGGAGGATAGAGGGAGTCTGAGCTAAGATTGAACATTAAGAGTAAGGCCATTAGATTTAGAGATCCTAAATCTTGCGAAATTGATATCCATATTGCATTTTTACCATTTTTGAGGTAGGGGGTAATATGAGAGCCCCCCTTTCCCCTTCCCCTAGATCGATGAAATTTTAAACCATGCTATGTCCTTACGAAAGCAGCATGTGTATCAATTTTTATGTAAATCCAATCAGTAATGGTTGAGCTATAATTGTTTTTCTTTAATTTTCGAGGGTAGGTGCTCGGGAGGGGTAGGGAGGATTGAAGATATCAACAAACGTAGTTCAGATCATTCAATCCTGGAAAATCAGCTACCTTCCTGCCAAGTTTGGTGTAAATCGGCCCGGTAGATTTTGCGTGATGCGAGTGCATACATATATATATACAGACAACGGTGACTTTTATATATTAGAAGAAGATAATAATGAGGAAGGTCATACTATTGCTCGATGTCTTGTAGCAAATGTATGGCTGCTAAAACTACCTCTAAGAACAAAAGATACAATTATGACACAAAAGCCCGAACCTTCGCAATAAACGTGGCCGAACGGTTTGGATCGACAGTAAGTTATATTTTTAATTA
The DNA here is from genome assembly GCF_943734765.1 of Anopheles ziemanni. Lineage (NCBI taxonomy): Eukaryota > Metazoa > Arthropoda > Insecta > Diptera > Culicidae > Anopheles > Anopheles ziemanni. The sequence continues at coordinate 44,506,610 of NC_080705.1, forward strand.
TGCCATTTGATCACCTAGTGCGTGACTCAAATAGCCTTCGGGAACATTTGAAACGACATACAGCTTTGATAAGGTTTTAGGTATCACCAATAGTGCCTCCTTCAGTCACTATGCAATACTACCACCAAAATTGGCGAACTCCCAAGTAGACGAGTGGTTTCAAAGAGATTGCTCTGTTTGATCGGGCACGAACCCGATTCCGTTTGGAAGGGATGAATGAATTTCGTTGCAGAGGTAACAGCAACTGCAGCATGTCCGTGTTGATGGAAGAGTGATGTGGCTGTGCCTATGCTGTCCACCGTTCGTTGAGAGGACCGTAGCTCTCGAGCATCGCAAGGTGAGAGGTAACTTGAGCAATGGCTCCAAACAAACGCACGATGGAGGGAGGACTTCGTTCGCTCCCTAACCGTAAGTACAATCGTGCAGCATAGCGATGCGCAAGATGATGCGCGATGTTGGTGCTGCGCGTGGGGGAAGAGCCATCTCGCTTAGAAAGATATTGGATGCAATTTTTCAGTGCTCAGAAACATTCTTTTGCTGGTTGCAACAGTGTTAAGACGCAGTCAACAGCAGCCATAGCCTCGCAGTAGTAGTCTAGAGCGCACTCGGAGTGGTTGTGTGAGCAATGGTACCATTTTTTTGACTGTTAAAATTTGTCCTACTCCACTGCCTTTGCACGACAAGGGTCGTTCGTAGTTTCAAAGTGATACCAATTTATTTTGAATTGTAACAGTTTACGATTGGCGTTCAGCAAAGATCAACTGGGAGGATCCGTGTTTGAACATGTGCATACACCACGTTGTTGATTTGATAAAAAAAAAGTTAAGGAAATGCAGCAAGAAGCATAGTGAAAAGTGATAGTCTGTAAAGTTTGTGGTGTTAGAAAAAAGAACTGGAAAGAGAACCATCAAAAGCAAGACTGTGTGTGTATTTTCTACAAGGACGATTTCTTACAACAGTAGTATACAACACAAGGAGAAAGGTATTTATGGTTTGTTTTAAGTGTTTTATCTAAAATGTTTCTTACTTTTTACACAACTGTTTGGTAATAAGTTCTGTATATTCAAAGTAAACATTCTACAATGCTAACAAATATGTCAAACACACATCTACATCAACTCATTTAAAATAATTAAGATTCAAGCATGTTGAGGATTCCCAACTTCTCCAAACTTTCTGCCAAATCTTAAATTGTCGTTCGCTGGTTATCAAACATCAAATACCATCGATTTCCCTGACGTTAGTGCGTAGTCCATTCAAACATATTCCATACATACTCCAAGATCGTGACGACCCTCTTTATCACCGTTTCGATCGTAGCAGGGAAGTGCATGGATTAACCAGTTTTTCTAACCACTTTCCTTTTCTCGAACGGGCGCATCATGTGAACGGAGAAGTTCTTTCCACTTTCCACACAACGAGCTCCAAAACGAGCCACGCTGTCGGAAAGGGGTAAATGTCAATGTTACTGTTTTCCTTTTCGCATACTGCCTCGAATTGGACGGCCGCTTACCAGCGTAGTCTGGCGCACGACCCTGGCACTCGCACTGGCTCACGTTTGGGCTGGTAAGAAACGCGAAGCATTGCTATTTTAGACGGTCTGGAGAAGATGCTGATGGCAAACGGCGATGGCCATCTTATTTGGATTTGACATTTTTTTCTTCGAAAGGTCACAATCACATACCTTTCTATCACGCTTCTTTTTCCCCATATGGTACAGAGTCCCTGCGGGTGTGTGACTATAATTGTAGTTATTTGAAATTCCCCCCTTTTTTCTTGTATTAGCTGATTTTGCGATAGAGCTGTAAGGCATGGAAATTTACGATGTATAGTGCAAAGTTTGTCGTTTCTTTCATTTTAGTTTAATCGGGCTGTCCATATTTATTTTCAAGATACAATTAATTTTAAAAAGAAAAGTATTCAAATTCCATGCCGACGTGCTATCATGATTCTTAGCGTATATCCACCACGGTCAATCAATGATCTTAACATAAAAAAAACAATGATAATGAAGTGCACCGCGTAGAGCGTCTCCAAAGACGAAGTCATGAAAATAATACTATTTGGTAACAATTATCATACAAACGGAGTATCAGATACATCGTTACACCCCCATTCCCACCGTTTCTGTCTTTCCGTCGTATTTGCTCACCGTACAAACTTTGGCCGAGTCAAAAACCAGCTCCTCCAGCTCATTCCACATGCCATGACCATGTACAGATTGTGTCTGGGAGATGGGGCTTTGATGCAACTTCTCCTGGGCCCGGGTTTCGATAGTACCACCTCGCATTATGATTCGATCTCATTGCACGCCACATCAGCCGCCACAGTCCCACCGCTTCAACTACTGCTCCACCTACCACCTCCCGCAGCTGCCAGCATCTACGGTTACCTGCTTCGTCTTCAATTGTGACCATTGCGAACTAGCCAGCTGTGCACTCTCCCTGCTGCTTACAGCATACTTAATCTCCTTCGTTTGAATCTCTGGGAGTAAATCACGTGAAATAGCGAAAACAATGCACAATCCAGAGACTTCTGCAATCCACGGCGCGCTTCCCACTGTCCTCCCGCGCCATTCTTCTACTCTCTGGCAGACATTGTCCGACAACCCACTGATACCCGTACCTTTTGGCTGTTGGCTAACTTGTTCACTATGTTTTGCGCCGTACTAAATGTATACCTGATTGGCATATCGTTGGATTTGGGAAGAACCAAATTCAGTCGTTACGTTTTCAAATTCTTATTCATGATGCCTAACACACTTCTAGCATAAGGAGGTGGCGTCCTTAAGATGGAGGAGAACAAAGTACAAACAATGTGGAGCTTTTCTAAAGATCTTTCTAAAGAACTTGCCTTTGCCATTCAAAAAACCACACGCAAATCGAATGGTCATGTAAAAACACATCAATTGAACAATACTGACTATGAAACATAACGAGGTAAAGTAAAACAAAAATAACACCAAAAATTCCCCACAAAAGCTGCACGAAGAGGGCAATCCGGAGACCCCTTAGCCCTGTGCACTAATCTATAATTGCAAATGCAACAGAGTCAAGGATAGATGGGTAATTTATATATCCAGCCGGGTATTTAAGTTCGGGTATGCATCTTTCTTTTCCTTGTATTTTCCGTATCGCGCTGTCGGCTAATTGCACGTGTTCTCAGGCCCGAATACCGCGGTCTCGGGCTGCAACGTGCCGCAGCATGTTCGATGCTCGCTGCTGTTGCAACTATCTATGTTACGAAAGATTAGGTAGAAACGTTTATTGTCCGTATCCATTGCATCTTGCGGTGCCTTCGAGCGATGCAGCCACAAATTGAATAATTGCAACCAGATTTGACCTTATCTTTATTTCTTAGCGAAGAGTGATAGGAAAAGTTGGATGCTATAAAAATTCACAGCGTTTGTATTGACTTTAGTATTAGTAAATATGCACGTTAAGCCTTTTGTGAGGGGAGCTCAGTATATGATTGCTCAAAAATTCGAATTCACTTCAATTAAATGTCCCTTTCTTACAGTTAGATTACTTCGGTACGGTCACAGTTGACAGGCATCTTTATGAACATTACTCTTCTTTGCTAATGGTTAAGCAAGATAAAAAAGCTTTATTATTTAAAACTGATGCAATGGACATGGACTTTTTAAGTCCAAAGGAAGGGTGGGAAATTTTATTTTACAATGGACAAATTTGCTTCACTCGGACTTGTTATTTAAATGTATGAAACTATAAAAACAAAGATACTACGGTAAAGAACCATCCTTAGTTAAACCGATTTATTGTAATGCTTGATTAACTAATTGCATGGATTGCGCTGGATTGGAATTCACCAGCAAATGCAGTAGATTGAGAAATCATTTTCCTATTAATTGATGTCTTCTATCTTTGCTCAGCTAGTCGCAGGCATGAGCTTTTGGAGCTGATTGCACGGTAGCGCAACAAAACAGAAATCAGAATAATTAAATGCATCATATTTTTCTGTACATTGTGTTATAGCAGATGGCCTCTAGTGTTGGTACCAATTGGGAGAAAATCTCGCCGGTTTACATAAGATATAACAAAACTAACCCGTTCCCAGAGCTCTACCCATTGCTGATGAGCCGCTGACAATGGCTCGGAAGGCCTTGGAGGTGGAAGCTATTCGGCCGCACTTCTTCTCATTTCTGGATCTCGTGTAATAATTGGTCTGTGTAGCTCGGCTGGGCTGTGAGAGAGGTCAGATCTATGCAGACATTGCCACGTCTCTTTCCACAAACCGGAGGAGGCAGTAAAGCGAGGGGGGATTGCATCGCGTAACCATCGCAATGGTTGGAGTTGATGGGGAGCATCATAGATCTTTGTAGGTAACAATCATGAAAATCTACGAAATTGTATGGAAAATCGTGAACGAGTGAACGAGGAGTTTGCGGCGCGAATGTAGAGCGAAAAGTGGGTGAAAAAAGACTCGTTATAAGCGAAATACCTACCTCAAGTAGGGTTAAGTTGAAAACAGCAAAAAACAGAAAGATTAATTTAGACCTTAGTTTTCGATCGCTTCGGTATAGTTACCGGCGGCAACAACGATAGCATTCGTGATCATGATAAACATGCAATTGCATCATCAGAATATTCATCATCCTCCGGATAAACAAACATTGCTTTGGGGAGCAACACTCTTTTCCGGATACAGTATTTGCCAACGATATTGCGTGATTTCCTGTTGCAAAACGTGAGCAATTAATTGCCGAAGCCGTATCCAGAAACTTATTATTAGTAACAAGCCTGTTACTTCTCGAAAGCAGGCTCACCCAAATGTCTTGTGTTTGATTTGGTTTAATATAATTTCTTTTTATTGTTGCATAACAATGGTTTTCGACCTATTCCAAAAGTTTTATATTATCTATGTTTGCATCTTCATATTTTCTACTGGATTCACTTCGACTTCTTGGTCGTGTGTCTTAGACATGAGTTTCTTAAAACGAAGATTTCTTTTCAATGTTTTCTTACCTCTTGTCGCCTTTACAGGAGTCGATCTAACAACTTTTGCGGAATGTACATTGTTGCATGAAAGTCTAATGAAAATCTTTGATTTTTCAAAAATGTTTTAAACTTCCAATGAAATCTTTCAAAATTATCTACTACTACATCAACAACCGTAGGTCTAGAGCGCGCACGTCGAAAAGTAATAAATCAACTTAAAAGGTATTTCCATGTTTTTATTGTTCATATTTTTATTTTTCACCATATAAATTTAATTTTTTTTTCATTTCGTTTAAAGGATAAAATCAAGCATCTTTCATCATGTTTTGGAAAAATTTGGTTCTCCAGTTCGGTATGTATTTGCAGTCAGTGTTACTTCTTATTTAGATAATATGTATTAAGCCAAAAGGAACAAATATTCATGATATTTTTTGTTTAATATATTCAATACTAATTTTGGGACGAAATTGCCCTTCTCCTTCCTTCTCAGTCCTTCGGAACTGCATAAACATGGTTTTTTAGGATTAATGTCACGTGGTATTCACGTTGGACAGCCAATCGGAGCTCGGCGATTCTTTCTCAATATACACGTTAAGATCGCTGTATACCTTTTGGATATCGTCATAACAGTGTCTGTTCCATCGATTCTTTCTTTAGATAATTACTCCTTTAGATAAATCTAAAGGATCTAAAATAAAACCTATCGTGAATACGTCACGACATTATTTATTTTTCAATAAGACCCATACCCCTATGGATTACATGGCATCGTGTTAGCAAAATGAAACTCTCCCATCAGAACTAGGACTACCTTTCATTTTTGGTTAAAATTTAAAATCTCTAATGGGCTTCAAGCAATACTTGAAAGTAGGGAGTTTATTTAACATGTTAAGAAGCAAATTTGACTGAATATATCTCTTCTTATTGTTATAATATCCTTATCATCTACTTTCGATTCCAGTCTGGATATCTGCTGTGCTTCTTTTTGTGCCCATTTCACCGGTGCAAAGCGCCGATCTGATAGAACAGGGATCTCGAAAGACACGATCCCGACTAAGCACCCGGAGCGTGGTACTGAACGAAGAAGCTGCTGCTGCCCTTTACGCTGTTGGTGCGAGCACCGAAGCAGATAGCTATCAAGGCTTGGTCGGACGGCCTGGTATTGATTTCCCAGTACTTACGCAGATTCCTCGTACAATTTTCGACTGCAAAAACCACGGAAATGGTTATTTCGCCGACCTAGAAACACGCTGCCAGGTGAGTTCATTGGGTATAATTGTGGGCAATATTTCTACTGTGTGTTTTGCATACCTTAATTTATTATACAGCATTTCAATTGAACCATTTAGCATATGGTGTATTAAACAGTCGAGACATTGATCAGCACCAAAGTCATGCTTGAAAATATTCCAAACTTAATGGATTAACAAATATTCACAGTATAAAAACCAAGCTAAATTGTTTTTACGTAAACCATTTTTAGTATACTTTATTATTTTTAGATTGCTTTGAAATTAACGCTCAATAACCGAGTGGTTTAATGATATTTCTACCTAGTAAAATCTCGTACCACATATTTATACACACTTTCAAAAAGTGCATTATCGACGTTATTTGATTTCGTTACCAAATGTTTTATCGGTATAGTTAATCTTTTATATTATCTTTTATGAATGTTTAGTTATAGCTTATTATTTATGTTTCTAAACTTATGAACCAATTAAACACGCACGTTGTATCTCGATCAATTTCAAATTTCTTTGAGGTTTTTGCTTCGAGAATAATGAGGGAAGAGAACAATGTTTTTACAAAATTTTTATTGCATTTAAAAAACAAGAAAATTCAATGAAAATTAATGCAGAAAAGAGAGCAACTTCGGTTCAACGAATAATTAAACCTTAAATTTGTAAAAATAAAAATTATATGCAGCAGACAAGAGAGCAATGTGGTTTTTAATAATTTAAATTTCACTGTTTTTTTACTTGACTTTCATGAAGTGATCATGGAAATGGAATGTTTTATAATCTACTTTCATGAAATGGTTATTGAATGTGCAAGACAAGAGTATTCTAGCATGCTGCTCACAAAAAATACAAATTTTACTTTAAAAAAGGAATCACTTCAAGCGTTAGTTTTTTATTGAAGCGCCGTTGCTCAAACCAAATCAAAGGAAAAAAATTGTATAGACTGACAGGCAATTTGATGGAATAATATAATTTTATAATTTTTACACCACGCACAAATAAGGCAAACTAAAAAAATATTGTGCCTTTGAGGGTCAAGTAGAAACATGCACAAAAACTGATTACAGAAATGTACAAACCAAAAATTGATGCATTTCAGCTGTCTGTTGGAAAGGCGACACATTTTGTGAGCCAGCATTAATCGCTACTTTTAAATTTGCTTCCCGTTCAAGGTGTTTCACATATGTGACGAAGGCAAGAAGATCTCGTTCCTCTGCCCGAACGGTACGATTTTTCGCCAGCTCGATCTCATCTGCGACTGGTGGTTTAAAGTGGACTGCGCTGCAACGCCAAACCACTATGCCGAGAGTACTGAAATGTTGACGCAGGCTAAGCGGGCCCGACTGCAGAGCAAACACCCAGTTCCGCAACCGATTAATCCCAACGACGAGCGACTGACGACCACTATCCAGGATAAGCGGCTGTTGCTAGAGCAAGTTCCGAATGGACACCGCCAGAAGCCGGCTTTTCCGCTGGAACCGATTGGAAATGTTCTGGAGTTTAACCGGCGCATGGACTTGATCAGCTCGGCCGAGTTTTCAGATGGAGCCGGTGAACGAAGCGATGTTGGAAGACGCAATCGTGTCGATCGCAAGGGCTCTAGGAAAATATCATTCACTAGCGCAGATGAGATACAGGACACCGCGCAGAGTGCTTCGTTTGCTTCGGTGGCACAGAAAATGTTCAACTCATACTACGCGCACGACAAACCATCCAAGGACGCGGCGGCCGGTAAGCTGCGTTCCGAGAACCAGGTAGAAGATGGTAGTGCGCTGCATGATCGCTCGACATTGCCCGATCCGAGAGATGCGTCCGCGAAAGGTTACAGTAACAATCACGCAGTGAACTATATACCTTACACAACGGCGCGGAAACTTAATTTGAGTGGCAAAGTGACGCAATTCTACACACCGACGGTGCCCACGTTCACCACAAGCGCCAAAACGACGGTGGTGGAATCGACCACGGCCACTGCAAAGGCCACCCTCGGGAGTGGGGATGGCGATCAAGAATCGCACATTCACACCGGTCAGCCTGTGCCGGTACGACGTGATGGTACCATCGATGAGTCCGTAATGGATCACGCAATTGAAATTATGCAAACGATCAAGAGCCTTAAAATAGATGATCGGAGCAATAGCGAGAATGATGCTGACGGTTCCAGCGATGCCCTGGGTGTTCGCGTTGCGGCCAGTCCTCGTGCCGATTATCAAATCAGTCCATCGTCCTCACCGGCATCGCAGTCCACATCCATACCGATGACCGACTCAATCGAATTCGTGCTACAGTCGGCAGGAAGTGAACCGAACGCAGATCGCTTCCGTCGAATGCGTCTGGGTGAACGCAAAGCGGACGTTCCAACTGGCCACCGATCGCTGCTAACGCGTACCACGCTGAACGAGTATGATCGATTGTTTCGTTCGAAGGATGCGGACGACGGAAACCGTCTCGATAATGGAAACCAAAACAATCTGACCGATAGCGACGCGTACTACATGGATTCGATGCTAGAGCACGACCTGGAGGGTCAGTCTTCCCGGTATCCGGTGTTTGGCATGTCTAACTCCACACAGATACGAGAGCTTGCACAGATTTTTACCCATGCGCTCTCAGCCTACCTGCAGGATCCTGTTACCTTCCGTCGCATACTAACAGAAATTCGACCGAAAGCTCCGGCCTCAGATAGTACGAGCTATCTGCCAACGAAATCGAACGAGCTAGAAGGACTGGATCGCATTCGAGTCGGTAAGTACACTACGGATGAAACAGTTACTTTCCGTCCTCCGGCCGAGCAAGCCTACTACGCTCCTTTGAAGGTTGCGGAGAATAACAATGGTGAGGTGCTTGACTTTTCCGATGTCACAACCACTACAACGGCTCAGAATCCCACTGAGACGAGCGCAACGGAAACGACCGCTGCAATCACGTCCACAATACCCACGACTACGACTGACTACGAACCAGTGTTTAATACACCCAGAGCCAACAGCGGTGCTAAGCAGGGCAAAAGCCTATCTATTCAGTTCATCACAGGCAGCCGCAATGAATTGGCAGATGAGGTGAACGGCGAGTTGGGATCACCGGCACTGGCGAACAATAACCATGGCTACACGGATCATGGTAGCTTTGAGGTGAAATCGAATATACCGCAAACCGTGGCAACGATAGCGCCGCTTTACAGTCAACAGACCAGCCCAAGCACGTTACCTGTGAGTAGTACCACTGTTGGTACTACCAATGAACCGATTCCCTCTCCACATTCGGAGCTCAAACCCCCAATTATGCCAGCTGCCCAGTACAACGTGGTGAGAACGCCGAAAACCACGCAACCGCTTGACGACGACGAACAGCTGCAGCGCGCCCATAGTGAATCCATAGTCGGCTCCCATAACCAGCGACCCATCTACGAGCGCAACCAGTACAGCATTATACAGTTGAATAACTTAAAGTCGGGCAACAATTACGCCGGAGACACTTCTGCCACGTCCTCCACCCTAACGACGACGAACGCCAACGAGATCAAATCGGTCGAAAGTGAAAAGCAAACGTCTAACACGGGTCCTCCATCGCGAACGACAATGTCGTACACAGTTTTCTTCGACCCGCTCACGATCAACGATGAGTTAATGGAATTGGACAAACCGAAACCGACTGCTTCGCACGCCGCAGCGATCCATCAACCGCGCCTGTATGGATGGAATGGGACTCTATTGAACGTCCCGGATGCCATCGCCTCGCCGGGAAATGGGCAATCATCGGCCCGGCTGGTGATGCGTCAACCGGAAAATGCTGCTGATATGCAGCAGAAGGCAAATGAAATGTTCGGTGACCTGAACGACGCCCAGGCGGACAAACTGATGAACGTCATGAAGATGGCTGATAAGGATAAGTCGATGCGCCGATTGATACTACTGTTGATACGTACCTGCGACGATGATCCTTCGACGGCCAACGAAGAATCCCGCAAAGCGCTACTGGATGCCCTCATCAACATTGATGGCGTGACGAGCCCTCACGGAACAAATGAGCTGTCTGGCGGAGGTTCCCAGATCCGAGACCAGGGTCAACGTCGAGGTAAAACAATCGCTACAAACGCTGCACGAATACTGTACGATGGTCCAGTGGTACAGGGCACGCATAATTTCACCGCCACAACGGAGAACTACGCTACCGTGGCAGAATCGAACGAGGATGCCAGCGGCAGCGAGGCGGTAAGCAAGGAAGACGATATTGACAGTGATGAGTTGCCCAGGGAAAGCGGTTTGCAAACCACTGTGGCCACCACTCGCATGTATTCGAGCTCCGAGGCTCGTCAGAACTACCACTCGTCGAATGGCGGTAAAGAGCTTCGCGGTAGATGGGCTAAGGAGTACGACGAGACACGAGCGCAAACCACGACACCGCTGCCAACTACCTACTTCCAAACAACCACCAATACCGGATCTACCATCTATACCACCACTGAACCTACGACCATTCCTACCACGCCGGTCTTTACAACGAGTGGATTGGAATATGGCAGTTCTACCGTCGCAACAAGTACCGTGTCCACAACGAACCGAGCCGATGGTGGTCGGTCGCTGGAATCGTTTGAAGCGGACCCGGATTTGCAGCCACCGATCATCGTTTCCCAGCGCCTGCCGAAGGACCTATCAAGCTCACTGGATTATCCTGGTTCCAGTGGGTCAAGCAAAAAGCACTCATCTCCTCATTATTCCGATACCCGCGCGTTGGAGCTGTTGAAATCGCTCTATTCCTTGGCCGCCCGTTGGGGTTAAAAAGTAGTTCATCGATAGCTAACGTAAGTGCATGGTGAGCAATTTTCCAACGGATGATCAACGATCATCCACTGGACTGAAAACCCAAGTGCATACTAGGGGGAACATACGGTGAACTGTGGCATCCAAAATCGGTATCAAATTGGACAGAATGAAGTTACAATCATTGTTTCTCGTGGAAAATCAAATGACCCACCCATTAGTACCATAACACTCTTATAAATAATGTGTAGAGCAGCAGCGCGGCCAAGTCACAGAAACGCTAGTGAAAAAGGGGATAGAAAACACTCAAATCATACCATGAATGCATATAATCTTGAATTACTAATTAATCAAGCCATATTTATCATATATTGTAAAAAAACGAGAAACTCACAATACACAAAGTTAGTCGGTAAAAAATCTTCAAATAACATTCAAGTGGTGTTATATTTATATAATTGATCAACCCGTATCTAGAAGTGTATAAATTATTCAAATTAATCATATAAGAAAAACATTTTACACATTTTTCTTTTAAGGGGGTTCTCAGCCACACACATTCGCAAACATAGTATTCACAAACATAAACACAGGATACATAGTGGTATCATATAATTTATAATTGTGCAGGCTATTGTTATGACAATGTTATAACTTATCAATATAATTATTAATTTATATTTATTGTAACTGTTACGTATATTGCTACAATTACTGTAATAATTACTGATGTTGTCATAACTATTAAAGATTGTTAATTATTGAACATGGCAGTGTTTTCTTATTTTTGTTTTGTGACCATTCTGCGCGAGTTTAGTTAGCCATAGGCCATTGTTTCACCCAATGTAGCCGCTGTTCGTAAGAGCTTAAAAGACATCCTGAACCAGTCATCGGTTTGCCGAGTAAGTAATTAATACATTGATTGCATTCGTTTTGAGTGATCAAACACCAGAACTAGTTTCATTTATATTCGAATTCATATTTATTTACCTTTTTCCTGTTAGAATTTTGACAAAAATAGACACGTACCAACTTGGCAGGTTACAATTAAACATTTTAAATATTGTTTGGATTTAAGAGAATAAAACTTTTGCTAAAAATTAATACTGATTGATTCGTGTGTGCGTGTCTGTGCCGTTTCTTTTTTTTTTTTTTTGTTAGTTTTTCTATTTAGTCTCGAATCTTCTATCGGATAATTAGCTCTATTCCGACGGATCGCGCACACATAACTAGATTGTAACCTCGATTTCTCTCAATAAAGAAGTTGTGTTGCCATTATTGGTTGGTTGGTCATTGTCAGAATCGGCGTCGTTGAGAAAGGGACCAAATTTGCCAGCATTTAAATATTTTACTCGTTTTTTACCAAGCTTTACTCGCAGGTCTCTTCGTCGTCGGAAGAGGAGCTGGCCGGTATGGTAGAGAACCAAGCAACGCGATCCTTATTGGCAACCCTGGAAAAAGAAAATACTTTATTGGAATGAACTCATATAAAGTTTTTTCATTTGACTCAGTACTAATGCACTGAATGTGTGTATGTACTATGATAATTCATTTTTTTTGCGATAAGGTTCGCATTGATCTACGATAAATTGGGTAACACGATAAACAGTCGTGTAGTATGTTAATCATGCCAGCATTAATATTTCTAGTTCGAAAAATGTAAAAAAATTAAAAAAAAAATATTTTTTTGATTCATATAACAAAATAGGATGTTTATCATCTTTTAAATTATGAAAAGCTTCCACGGATTCAGCTGCCAATGAGTTAAAGTATTCAGAAAACGTGGGTTCGAATGCCGAACCTAACACATTCCAGATTGCAAAGCTCACGTATCCAATTCTTATTAGTATTCATTAAGTAACATATTCCAATACTTGTTTAATGTCTTCTTGATTGCAGAATATCATTTCAAAACTTGATATAGCTTAAACTAAAGTAGCGATACCTTACATAAATTCAGACATAATTTGTTTTATTCTGATTGTTCTGTTATATGTTGTATTAGACACGCTAATGAATATTTTCCATGAAATCACATAATTTAGATAGAACCACGCACCCCCGACAATTCCCCGTGCATCGTCGTGTAAACAGTTTCGCTTATGTGGCTCCGAAACCAGCTTTTCGTCTGACAAAGTCAACCGTATAAACCAGGGGTCGGCAAAGCCCAACCTGCCAACTGATTTTATCCGGCCCGTAAGAAAACTAAAATGCGATTCTTCCAAAAAGCATTTAGTTTCTTTCCTTGCCAAAAATGAGGATTAAAATTCTTGTCCGAGGTGTTCCTTATGACATCTTAAAAAATGCAAAAATAAGTATGCAAATGTTTAAACAAGTTTTACGATAAAATTTCAAATATTTTATCTTTTACCACTTTTTATGTAGCTTTAATAGTTAGAAAGCTGATACTCCATTTAACAGAGTGTTACTTTGAAAACATTAAATCATCGTTTAAGGTATCCGGCCCGTGCTTTCGGTTTCCTTTTAATCACCTGGGTCTTTTTAGTAATTGTTTGCCGAGACCCGAAGCTTTACTTTAATATATCCTACTTACGCACGAGATAGTTGGCAAAATACTTACGGCGCATTGCGTTTGCTCGTGTTGGTTGGCAAAGTCGACGACACCCGGTAGTAGTTCTGCTGTTCCTCTTCCGCGTTATCCGGTATCTTTCGCTGCAGTGTCATCGTTTCCTGCACCGGTGCGCTCACTTTGCTGTTGTCCTGCAAATCCAGGTAGTATCGTGCGTTACTGGAAGATTTGCAATTCTCACACTCGCTCAAGTAGTCCTCGTCGAGACTGTTGTCGTTGGGTAGCACGTGTTCCCGTGGATTGGCACAATTTGTGATCGTCGTCATGAGTACCGGCAGTGGTAGTAGTATCGGTTGCTTAGTGGTGTTGCTGCAGCCCGCAACAGTGTCGCCTTTCAGGGTTCCCCCACCTGCTCCTCCTGTTCCTCCTGCACTTCCCGCTACTGGTGCGGATCCTTTCGCCCCAGAGCCACCGTCACCTCCATCTCCTGCTGTTCCACCGGATCCTCCTCGTCCTCCAGCACCCTTTCGTTTGTTGCTTCCTCCGTTTTCCGCCATAGTGTACGTCAACGTCGAGCTATGCTTTGAGCTTCCGGTGGACGAAGGTCCACCACCGTCATTACAGCCTTGCTGTTTGATGATGCCGCTTTCGCTGGACAATCCGATCGACGACGGAGAGTTGGTTCTCAACCCGAACACGTTTGCTGGCGGTGGTGGAACTGGAATGTTGATTACCGAGGGTATATGGTTGACCGCTTCGGTCACGAGACTAGTCTTGCGCCCGACGCTTGCGCTTGAACCGTTCTTGGGCAGCGTATTGCTATCGTACGGAGATTTCTCATGCAGCGGTAAACCATCGCCGGAACGGACATGCCTTGGGTTTGACTTAGAGATGCCTACACGATCTCCGTACGTTGCCGCCGATGCCATACTACGTTGTTTGCGTTGCTCGTAGCTCCTAGCGGTGGTGAAGGAATGTCTCGGCAAAGAGTTGGAGTAACCGTTCCCCGGGGTGGCGGCTCCGCTAGCGAGCTTCAGTGCACCCCCGCCAGTACCCACAACGCCATCGTGGCTTGGCGGTACGGGTGATCTACGGTGCTCGCTCAGTTTCGCACCTCCACCATTACTGACCGATCCGGGGCCGCCGGTGCTGGGACTTTCAAGAAAAGATATCCTTTTCTGGTGCATAGAACCGCTGCGCTGCGATAACTGTCCTCCCGCCGAATGGCCATGCTGGGGTACCGTGGGTTGATCTTGTGGTTGCTGCTGGTGCTGGTGTTGTTGATGCTGCTGTTGCTGATGCTGCTGATGTGGATGCTGATGTTTTTTCACCTTCGGTGGAAGGATCGGATTTATCGGTCCTCCACCTCCACCAGAACCCACGGCTAATGAAGACTTCTTGTGTAGCACCGAACGATCGTCGCCATCGGTCGACGAAAGACCATGCTGGCGGGAATTCATCAGTTCGTCCATTCCCACGCCGGAAGCCTTCGATTCGGTGGCACCGATATGAGCATTGTGGTGCAGATAGTGATTTTGCTGGTGGTTGTGCGTTGCTTTGAGGCTTTTTCCACTGTGTACACCACCGACGGCACCGGCAAACGACAAGCTGTTGCTCTGATAGTCCTTCTCATGCTGGTAACGCTGGGTACCGAGTGCCGGAACAGAGATGCTCTTCGCCGATGAGCTACCCCCATCACCTCCGCCAGCGTTTCTTTCAACTGCCAGATGCGCTCCACGGTCGCCATTGACGGAAGACGGTTGCTTGCTGCGTGACTGGTCATTTCCCTGGCTTCGGTATCCCGCCTCGACTACGGACAACGAACCGGTGGGCGGTTGCCCAGAACCGACGGGCTGGTAGGCCGTCAAGATCGCCTTATGCTGCACCGGACAGTGGCACTGCTTGCCGCCACGGTTCATTTCCGTTGTCGATGTAGCCGTACTGACACTGCCGGTCGGTGTAACACTTCCTCCCGTACCGTTCACTCGATGCGAACCGAGCTTTCCCGACTCCCGACTAGTGGCGTGCTGCGTCATTGGTGTCGACGATGAAGCTGAAGAAGAAGTGGCTGCTGCCGCCGCCGCCACTACGAACGTGTTCGTCTTGATCGGGTTGATGATCGGATCGACGATTGAAAACTGTCGCGGTATCGTACGATGATACTTTTTCCCCGTCATGCGGTTCTTTGCCATGAACATGCCGTCGTCGGAACTGGTAGTGACGGCACTGACGGTACCACCGGGAGAATTGTTATCGGTAAACATCATCGGCACTGGGACGGATTGCATGAATGACTGGGAAGGAGCCAGTGGCGACGAGCTGGATTGCTGGTGCATGTTGCCTCCATTGCCGCCGCCGGCAGAAATCATCTGACGATGACGATGGTTGTGGACGTTGTCATTGATCTTATCCTCAGCCATCGACTGACGGTTCGACTGCCGCATCATTCCGATCGGCGGGCAGTGGTCGTCTTTTGGCAGCATTCCGAACACTCCCGGCCCATGGGAAGAGCCCCCGACGGAGCCAGCGGCCGTGTCATGCTGGATGAAATTGCAGCGTGCATTCATGTTCAGCTCGCAGCTGGAGCTCATACACAGTTCACTGCCATCGCCGTACGGAGCCGTCGAAGAATTAGCTCCACCGCAGTGCTGTATGCCAACAACGGCTACCGGGTGATCACCGGAAGCTCGGTCTTCGTTGCCGTTGTCCGTTCCGCAGTGCTCGGTGGCGGATGTACCCTGGTGGTGGTGGTGGTGGTTGTACATGGCCATAATAGAACCACCGTTAGTGTCGTTGTTATCACCGCCACCGACCGAACGGCTGTTGCCTCCGGTGGATGTCAAGAACGGCGGATCGTCACTGGTGATGGTAGCAACACTGCGCCCAATGCTGCTTCCGATGCTTCCAATTTCGGCGTTCCCAATGCCGGCGTTGGAGTTACCGTTTATATTTATATTGATCAGATTGGTTGTATTTGCTGTAATGTTGGATACGCTGTCCGCGTCCTGTACGATACCGAGCGGAAAATTGCGGGCAGTAGACGTAGCCACACTGCGAATTTGAAGAATGATATTGGAAATATATCGCATAAGTTATAAGTTAAGTCGTTATGTTTATAATTTCGAATATAATATGAACGTAAAATAACTCTTGGTGGAACAATGTAATGTTAAGTATAGTGCAATTTATTTAATGTTAAGTATAGTGACATAGGTTCGAATTGCAACTGAAACCGAACCCTCCCCGGTAAGAGCTCTTTAGAAAGAGAGAGCTCGTAAGAAATTTTTTGAAACTAAATTCGAAAAGAACATATAAAAGAACAATTCTTATCAGATTTGTTTACGATACCAAACATTTCTTCATAAAAGGGTACGTTGAAACTATTGTATTAGGTGTTCAATACCAGGCTACATTTTCATGGACTGTTATTTGAATTTTGCTATCGCATTTTACTCTTGATTGTTTTAAAATTTCAACGAGTCGTGAAACTCGTCCAAATTCTGGTGGCAAAAGAATGTATTCAAAGAATACAATTGTCGATAGCATTGCGGAACAAAAAATGTTTCATAATATTCATATTTCGATAAGATCAGCTTTTTAAAAAACTGGGAGAACCCTAGTAAAACCATGATATAGTAAAATAATACGAGTGTGCCGTCCCCTGCTCTAGAGGATTGACCCACATGAGGTATCCACATACACAAAGGGAAAAAATCTAGTAAATAAATGCCTCGATGGAAACGTGTTTTTTAAATAAAGCCTTAACCCTAATGTCTTTGCTAAAAAACTATGCAGCCATATCGGTGCAATAGATTAGGTATGAGTATCGATCGATTTATATATTTACGAATCGGTAACTAATGTTAAAATTACTTTAGAAAATTCAAAACTTAAACAAAGCTGCATTAAATATTTTTTAGACCCATAAAAAATTCACAATGTTCAAAAATGTATGTGTAAATACACGCATTTTCTATGTTTTCCCTGGATATGTCGTATATTTTAAATCGAACAAGATTAAATTTGGTGTTCAAAGCTCTACCATTTTGGTTGGGTATTCATACATGGTTTACCCGTTAGGTAAGATAATTATCAGTAATGAATGAATTCAAAAGTGTGTTCATATTGTTTTAAGTCTTATCTAATTTATTGTCAAACGGACTTCTACCATGGTTGATGGTGCTGATAATGAGTAACAGTCAATTTTCAAAACTTATGGTGGGATGGGATCGGTTCTTACGCTTCTACAATCCATAAAAAAACTTTGGATATGAATATGACTGCGGATTCGGTCAACCGTCTTTTACGTTATGTTCGCGTTAAATTGTTAAGTCTAGTTATAAGATTAATGTAGGCCATAAGACCAGATAAATTAATAAACTGAAATGACATGAAATAAAACATAAATTTGTCCCTGATTAAATATAATAAAGATGCTCAATAACTCTGGCTGTGTAGATGCTTTCATTAAAATTTAATTGCTTTGAAGAGATGTGACATATCTAGATTTTTTTGTTGGAGAAAGTCTCATAAAAAACCAGCATTTTGATCAACCAAAGCGAGTTCGATGCCAAGACTATCGAATCGATTGAAACTCTACCTGAGTCACGGACCGGAATAGATTTTTGCCAATACAATGACAATGGAATACAAAAATGGTCTAATGTTTTCAGATGTAAGTAAATTTGAATAATAGAAGTTTGTTTTGTCCTTCTTATACAACACTCACTCTGTCCCATTGTGTTTTTTTTTTAACTGAATCCAGTGCTCCGAAATCTTCCCATAATGAACCATACCTTTATAAATTTAACTTGAGGCTTTATCTCAATGTTACTGACTAATGTTCTTTGCAATATTAATGCATTCAAGGGTATTGGTAGCCAATGCCATTGCATTAGGCTAATTCAAAAGTGACGAATAACATAAAGCTTCCTCCATCCTATAAAGATCCATCGGAATGAGATCAAATTAAAACTTGTTGAAAAGATCCGTTGAGTAACTGGTAAACAAGAGCAAAAGTTAGATGAACTTCTTCACAATATTGCGCTCAACCAGTTTCGACCATACAAAGTCATAGAAACACTTTTCCCATGTAGTCTTATTAGATAAATAAACTTTGATTAAAGCTTACCTTACAGTGCAAGAGCTTAGTGACTCGGCGTGAGCTATCGCTATGGCCTCCTCGTACGGCGGTGGAGCTTCTCCTCGCGTATAGTACGCACCGGGCGGCTTCCATAGCTGATAGTGTGGCGCGACGGCGTGGTCAACGTAGGAGTAGTCCATGTTCATCGTGCCCCCACCAAGATAGCCAATGTTGCCACCGATGTAACCGACGTTGCTCACCAAATTGCGCTGCGATGGGTCATCGATCACCTCGCGACCCTCCTGGGCGCGGGTTTTGCGATGCCGCAATCGGCTGATGACGAAGAATAGCAGCGTTAGCGAAAACGTGACAATTGCTCCACTGGCCACTAGTCACATGCCAAGATCGTAGTTTTTGTCTGGCGTACTGCCAAGCGTATCGTCCAGACAGATGAATTCGCAACAGGAACTGCCTATCTGGAAGGACTTGCAGTCGTGCGGCGGCGAACATAGGACCGCCTTGCACGCCTTCGGGTGACCATTATCGCATAAACACAATCGACAAGTATCCGAACCGGGCGGGACGTAGTGGGCATCTGTGCGTGAACATGTAACACGTGTCGGTCGAGCAGAAAATAAAATTAGAAAAGTGATTTTAACTAGATGAGCAGAGGAAATTGCGGGTCGTTTTTCACCTTGTTCCACTTTTTTCCCGTTCACATCTCTACACTCTCCAGGTAGCGATACCACGTTTCCATATGCTCCTAAAGGGAAGGGAAGGGAATAATAAAATTAGTAGCTCAGCTAAGTCAGCACTTTGTGTATTGGAAATATATATAACTAGCATTTGCACCTCAGATTCGTTTTTGTTAATAGAAAGAACTTCCAATTTGGCACTGCATGCGACCAGATAACGAACCAGTGAAACAAGAAGCAATCATTATTTTTGCCAAACCGAGAGACCCTCTTGCCTAACTTACTCCGAAAAGGAACAATTCCTCTTATTGCTGTGACGTGTTTTATGTTATTTAAACACAACAGGTACCTACCAAATGTAGAGGGAACTTGAAGCAACAGTACAGCACCATACCAAAGCCACCGTCCGTACGGGTCCGCACCGTTTCTTGCACGAACGCCTTTCACCATGGCCCACTAAGTAAGTTTGTCAAAACTTTCCCGAAGTCAACGACAACTACGTCGAAAGCCTCACTACACTTTTTCGCGTGAACTCGGTACCACCCCAAAAGGGCAGGAACCACCACCGATTTGCAACCAACGTCTTTTCACAACTTGCTTTCAGCGCTACACAAGTCCCGGGACCTGACCCTCAGATGTGAACACATTCAACACAAATTGGATCACACCACAATTCACACAGGTAGGCTGAAAAGCGGAAGCACATCACATTGCTGGAAATCTTTTCAATCTTTTCATGCAAACCACTTTGGAAAAGCGCTCTCCTTTGGAGTACAGCTAGGCATTTGCTACTGTTGGTGCGAATTTCGAAACCCTCTTCGTAAATGTACAAACGGATCGAGCGCGCAAACGCATTGAGTCGTCTCTCCCGCTCCTCGGTGGGGGGTTGCTCAGAAAAAGTTGGATGATGATACGAGAAATTACACAAATCCTGCGAGTTCAAAGACTGATTAGGAGTAGCTGAGACAAGATTGCAGTCATTTCGAACACCAGATAGTGGTGCAAATGTAAGGCATTGCGTTCAGCATGGAAATCATCACGTCCTTGATGCATGTCAAAACTGGCTTGCGAATGTTATCAAATAACTAGCCCTTAAATTTTGAATCGCGGGAAGACGATCAACCTTTATCAGCCAATACGTCACTGGTTTTTGAAATCCTTAAATATGAGATCTATTACATGCCTGGAACTCGGCATATTGTAGCAAATTCTCTCAATGCTCAATGTTCTCTTTGATTGTTGGATACTATTTAATTTGTTTATTAATGATGGAAAATCTATCACAACACGAACTGCCTTCAACATTTGTATAGGATATGATTTGGTTCTAGAGCTTCGAGTTTATGCGAAACCTTTCGTTGGTATGTTTGGGAATTTTTATTACCAAAATTAACTAATTTATTCTACTTCTAATCCAAAAACAGGTTCGCTAAAGGTCAGTCCTAAACTACTTTGTTTGAACTTTAGAAGCAAAGAAGATAGATTGAAAAATTAATATGACATTATTATTGAAGAGGATTGGGTAAAATCCCAAATGAAGCCCTTCCAGCCGTAATCGCTGTCGTGGCTACACTATTTGTGAGCGGAGCATAACTAAAAGGTATGCAATTGGTGATACAAATAGTCCTGCTGCCCAAGGCGGGAAACCACCGGGCCAAGCGTCATCCTTTAGGCCCCTATGCATGGTCGACACTGTCGGTAAAGTGTTCGAACGCATAGTCAGGGATCGCCTGAACGACCATCTGGAGGCCCCACTGCCATACGGTAGACGCCTTTCTCCTCGGCAATACGGTTTCCGTAAGGAGAGATCAACGGTGGAAGCGATCCAGGAGGTGGTGAAGGCCTGGAGGCGCGAGATGACCTTCAAACGCACCAACAAGCGCGACCGACGTTGCTGCATGGTGGTCGCGTTGGACGTGCGCAACGCCTTTAACCCGGCCAGCTGGACCAGGATAGGAAAGGCGCTTCGGGAGAAGGATGTTCCGGACTCGCTCCTGAACATCATTGGGAGCTACTTCCGCGGCAGGGTACTTCACTACACAACGAGCGTCGGGACGGTGACCCGACACATCACGGCAGGCGTTCCACTGGGCTCCATTCTGGGGCCTTCTCTGTGGAATGCCATGTATGACGGTGTCCTGTCTTTGCAGCTACCCCCCGGGGTGGAGATCGTGGGATTCGCCGACGATATAGTACTCACGGTTCCCGGCCGGATGCCGCGGGAAGCATCATCGCTGACCACCCAATCCGTCATTCTCGTACAGCGGTGGATGGCCGAACATCAGCTGTCTCTGGCGCTGCAAAAGACGGAGATAGTGATGATCAGCAGCCTGCGGCGGGGCCACCTGACGGTGCCGGTACGCGTCGGGGGTACAATACTTCATTCGCGGCGCCACATACGGTACCTCGGCGTCCAAGTGTAGGACCACCTGTCGTGGAATTTCCACGAGCAGATCGTCACCGAGAAGGCTACCAAGATCAACAGGGCGATGGGATACCTCCTGAAGAACCACGGTGGGCCGTCTAGCGTTCGACGCCGCACCATGGCCAGTGTCGCAACATCCATCATGCGATACGCTGCCCCGGTGTGGTGGAAGGCAACGGAGCTGCAGACTAATCGACGCAAGTTAAATAAGGTCCACAACCGGTCAGCGAAGATGGTGGCTAGTACTTTCCGTACTGTTAAGTACGACGTCGCCACCGTCGTAGCTGGTTTGCCGCCTATCGTGGAACTTATCCAAGAGGACCATCGCTGCCATGAGCGGAGACGAACGACAGGCGGCAGCGATCCGAAAGGAGGAGCGAGCGGAAACGTTCCTCAGGTGGCAGCGGGACTGGGACGCGCTGGCACGAGACTCAGTCCGCTCGAGCAGATTCGTTCGTTGGAGCCATTAGATGATCCCGGACGTAAAGCGGTGGGTAGCCCGGAAGCAAGGACGGGTGAACTTCCACTTGTCCCATGTGCTGACGAGGCATGGATTTTTCCGTCAGTACTTATGCTCCAGGAAGTTCACCCGATCCCCGGGTTGCCCGGCTTGCCCAGGCACCGACGAGACGCCAGAGCATGTCCTCATTCAGTGCCCCCGGTTCGCGGAGGTGCGGGAGCGACTGCTGTCCGGCCACAAGCTGCAGGCCGTGACGGCAGAGAATATCAACGAGCACCTGCTTCACAGCCAGGAGTCGTGGGACCGCATAGATGAGGCGGCTAGGCTGATCATGTCCGAGCTCCAGCGGATTTGGAACGCCGAGCGCGGTGCAGCAGCAGAACGCGCTAGGCCGCCGCTAGGCGTAATGCGACGGCGCGGGCAGTGGCCTAGGATCGCACCAGGACGAGCCGGTTTGGCGACCCGACGCTGCGGGCCAGAATCCAGGCCATGGACGAGAACACCACGTGAGACTTCCGGCGGAGAGCGGGGCAGCTCCTCGCCAAAATCAGGCGGCTCCGAAGACGCCAGCGTCGCCACCCGTGATCTACGCGGCGACGATGGCGCGTAACGTGGCGCTACTTCGGTATCACGACGCAGCGCCGGATCGGCAGGGTGCAACAGCAGCACAGCAGGACGCTGAGATAGGACTCAACAACGCCCAACGAAACCAGCGAAATGCCCGCCAGCGGGCTTATCGGAGGCAAAGACGTGAAGACGGCCAAGCCCAGCGTGGGCGAGCACTCGCAAATGCGGCCCAATAAGGGCAACATCTAGTTAGGGGAAAAAATGCTCGATAGCCAGATGCTCGCCCCCACACAGCTCTACCGTGTAGGTGCATGCTGTGTGGGGGCACCAAAAGAGCTCGAAAAGGGAGTAGACAGTTTATTTATAACTGTGATATTAGTTAAGTAATTAGTATTTTAAGTAAAATAAATGTGACGAACCCTTATTAAAAAAAGGCCGTTGTGTGAATCGTTTGATTTGAATGTCTCGTTAAATTAAAGATTATGGTTATACTAGTTCTGTAAAGGGTTCGATCCGACGCCTCCTGAAGGCTATTGTAGGCTCTCCTCCTCAACTTCTACTCAATACGTACAGAACGGTAACTTGTCGCTTAAATATTCAACCTTGAGTACACGGGGAAACCCACCCCCTTGGGCGGATGGGCGGCAAAGCTGAATTGAGAGGTGGAATGGACTGCTACTTGCTAGTAGTTCCTCCCCGATCGTCTGTTCTCCATGTTAGGACCGGCTGTACACCCTGTCCTGGCATCCTACGGGACTTAAAACAGCTAGGATGCGTTGTTTCACCGAAGAGATAGGAGGCGGGGGGAGAGACCTTGCAAGCCACCCCCTGTATCACTGCAACGAACAGTCATCATGAAGAAATACCGATTTGGACCAATCATGCCAGACCCTCGCAACGGAAAAAGGACTACGATTGGAAACTCGGTACATAGAACTGCTGGTCTCGCTGCCAGAATACTCGCAAAGGAAGTGAGAGCCCGCGGTTTCGAGATAGTACCACTTCAAGAGGTTAGCTGGAAGGGAGTCTCGGAGCGCCCCTACCGTAGCGATTGCATGATCTACCAGAGTGTAGGATACAAGCACGAGCTCGGTACGGCGTTCCTTGTTATAGGTGCTATGAGGAAGCGTGTGATCGGATGGTAGCCGAACAACGACAGAATGTGCAGGTTGAGGATACGTGGACGCTTCTTCAAACTGGGCATTATTAATGTGCACAGCCTGCATCTTGGGAGCAGCGATGACGACAAAGACGCCTTCTATACACAGCTCGAGAGGGAGTACGACCGCTGCCCCCAACACGATTATCGGAGACCTAAATGATAAGGTCGGGCCTATAAACCTACGATTGGAAGCTTTAGTGTCCACCAGCTAACCAACGACATTGGCCTCCGGCGCATAAACTTCGCATCCTCGAGGCACATGAACATCCATAGCACCTTCTTCCAGCACAAACCTCGTTTCAGCTACACCTGGAGATCACCACAGCAGACATATTCCCAAATAGACCACGTTCTCATAGACGGAAGGCACTTCTCGGACATCATCGACGTACGTACGTACAGGGGCGCAAACGTCGACTCGGACCACTTCCTGGTTATGGTGAAGCTACGGCAGAAGCTCTGCGCTGTCAACAAACTGCGTCACCGGCCTACCCCACGCCTAAACACGGATCGGCTGCGAACACCTGCTGTTGCCGAGGGCTACGCGACAGCGCTTGGAGAAGCGCTACCGGACAACATCACTACCGCCACAATGTCCCTCAATGACCACTGGCGTATGGTGGAGCGAGTCATCAGCAGCACAGCCGAGCAGACACTGGGCCATAAGCCACGTAACCAGAGGAAAGAGTGGTTCGATGACGAGTGCAGGCGGGCACTATCCGAGAAGAACGCAGCGCGCGCCCGAATGCTGCAGCGCGAAACCCGTCAGAACGTGGAACACTACAAACGACTGAGGACACAGCAAACCCGGCTCTTCGAAAGCAAGAAGCGCCGCTTCGAGGAGTCGGATGAACAACTGTAGGAGCAGCTAACTCAGTCGGGGGAAACTCGCCAGTTCTACAGGATGTTGAAGAAGACACGAGGCGGCTACACGCCAAACGTCGCAATGTGTCGTGACGAGGAGGGCAACATTCTTACGGACGAGCGAGAGGTGATCGAAAGGTGGAAGTGCTACTTCAACGGACACCTGAACGGAGTGGAATTAGGGGAGTCCAGCAGCGGCGCAGGCAGAATTGAGCAGCACATTAGCCAGGAGGTAGATGACGATGTGCTCCCACCATCCTTGGACGAAGTCACTAGTGCCATCAAGCAGCTGAAACAGAACAAAGCAGCTGGCAGCGATGGGCTGGTGGCAGAACTATTCAAGATGGGTTCGGTAGAGCTTGCCGTCAGTATGCACCAGCTAATTGTGAAAATCTGGGAGCAGGAAAGGATACCGGAGGACTGGAAGCTGGGTGTCATCCACCCAGTATACAAGAAGGGTGACAGAATGGACTGTGCCAACTTTCGAGCCATCACAGTTCTCAATGCTGCCTACAAAATCCTATCCCAGATACTCTTCTGCAGACTCGCGCCCCTTGCTACAGATTTCGTCGGAAGCTACCAAGCTGGGTTTGTTGGAGGCAAATCCACCACCGATCCAGATCTTCACTCTACGGCAGATCCTCCAGAAGTGCCGGGAGCACCAGATCCCGACGCACCACCTCTTCATCAACTTCAAGGTGGCCTACGATACCATAGATAGGAAGGAGCTATGGAAGACCATGCGGCAGTACAGCTTCCCCGAGAAGTTGGTTCGACTGCTAGAGGCCACAATGGAGGGGGTGCAGTGTAAGGTGAAGATTTCGAACATGCTATCGGATCCGTTCGAATCTCATCGGGGTCTGAGGCAAGGTGATGGACTCTCTTGCCTTCTATTCAACATCGCTCTGAAAGGTGTCATGAGGAGCGCGGGCTTCGACATCCGTGGCACGATTTTCACCCGCTCTCTCCAATTCCTCGGCTTCGCGGATGACATCGACATCATCGGGCGGAACACAAGGACGGTGTGCGAGGCGTACACCCGACTGAAACGCGAGGCCGCAAGGATTGGATTGATGATCAATGCAACGAAAACAAAGTACCTGCTCGTCGGAGGCTCTGACAGTGACAGAGCCAGGCTGGGGAGCAGTGTATCAGTAGACGGCGACGAACTCGAGGTAGTAGAGGAGTTTTGCTACCTCGGCACTGTCGTAACTCCGGACAACAACGTAAGCTGCGAAATCCGGAGGCGCATTGTTCAGGGGAATCGTGCCTACTATGGGCTCCACAAACTCCTGAGGTCCAGATGGCTTCTCCCACCCACTAAGTGTGCCATATACCGCACGCTGATTAGACCGGTCGTTCTTTATGGGCATGAATCTTGGACTCTGCTCACAGAGGACGCCAACGCTCTCTCAGTCTTCGAGCGGCGCGTGCTCCGGTCTATTTTTGGCGGCGTGTGTGAGCAGGGCGTGTGGAGGAGAAGGATGAACCACGAGCTAGCTGAGCTGTATGGTGAGCCGGACATCCTGACAGTGGCAAAGGCCGGCAGGATTCGGTGGTTGGGGCATGTCATGAGGATGCCGGACTCATGCCCCACCAAGAAGGTGCTCACCAGCGACCCGCCCGGCACGAGACGACAAGGAGCTCAGCGAGCTCCGTGGATGGACCAAGTGGAGCAGAACCTGCGAGACATCGGATGCGACCGGGGTTGGAGGGCTGCAGCCATGGACCGAGCTACCTGGAGAACGATTGGTAACCAGGCCATGTCAGCACGACGTGCTCAACCGTGAGCGGGCCATTCAAGAAGAAGAAGAAGAAGCGGACACGAATTGGTCCTTTTAGTTCTGTCGATCAAATCCGACTGCGCACCGACGTACGATCGCCGTGCCTTTTATTATGCCCATACCAAGATATATATACATACAATTGAGGTCTATAATGCAAATCTTATGCAACTTTGGTTATCCTCGTATATATTAGTTATGGGAATGTTTTCACCTAAATCTACCAAAAGTTTTCTAAACCATTTAACTTCCTGACATGTCTCACTCAGTGCCACATATTTCGCCTCCATTGACGAAAGGGTTACACAAATTTGCTGGCGACTTATCCAGTTTACCGCTGCTCCTACATAGAATATTCGCAAGGAGAACCTTGCTGCACTTTCCTACCAAAGGTATACATGCCTACCAAAAAGAACCTTGCCAAGTGTATTTTTGGTAGGCATGGACTCCTCATTTTTTTTTTTTTTTTAATGTGGCACGACATCCCCTAGTGGGACAAGGCCTCTCTCTGAAGAGAGTTTGTGTGACCGAAAGACGGTATATTATAGATCGGTGGTCAGCCGTTCATAATACCGGAGGGTGCCAGACTCGAGATTCGATCCCACACCTGTGGTGTGGTGTTTCCTCGCGCTACCGCTGCGCCATGGGCACCCCCATGGACTCCTCATAACCTACCAATAATTGTTTTTTGGAAGGCACCGCAGTGGAAAGAGGTACTGGCTGTCAAACCTTTGTTTATTTACTGTTTACTGTTTACTGTGCAAGTCTGGCCAACTAGCAAGCATTCGACCGTGTTTTTACCAGCGTATTAGTTGTTTCATTAGTTGTTACCGGCGCAAACTCAAAAACCGTATAAGTTTACGTCAAAATCTTTGCGGTTCGTGCAGCCGCGTTTTAAGAAAAATCTAAGAGCCACGCTACACGAGCCGCAAACTCAAAAACTTTGCGGCGCTAAGAGGGGAACAGCCGAAGAGTTTACGTCAGAAACTTTTCAGCTCCGTGAGCTGAAAACTGCACCCGCGAAGTTTTTGGCAGCTAACCGCAAACTCAAATGCGCCAGAAGAAGAAGATGAAGAAGAAATAAATGTAAACATAACAAATCTCAAAAACAAAATAATCGAACATATGGTGATAAATTTACGTGTTTATTTTGCAGCTACAGTAATATTTTGTCATTTTATAGCTAGAATATCAATTATAAATTCACTATAGATCAGGGGTCGGCAAAGTCCGGCCCACCAACTGATTTTATCCAAAAGTTTCAAAAAGTTTAATGATACCCGGTTGACAGAAATTGACATTGTTGCTGGTACTATGTAGTTCCAGCAAGAGTCCCAGCAATCTGCCATGGAAAAACTTGCTGGTACTACATGACAGCTGCAAAAAATTTGAATTTTTGTCAACCGGGTAAAGATTAAAATATTTTATACTACCACTTTTTATGTAACTTGAGAACATCAAAATCTTCCTTCTTCATGCGAAGAAAGTTAATTATAGTTTCATTTGCTTGCTCTGCTACAGTATTGTCCAGCAAACGGTTGCCATCTTCTTGCCTGCGAACAATACGCCTGTTGCGTTGTTGTAAGTTTTGGGTACTCAACTCGATGACCCGCGATAGGGTAGTTAGCCACACTTCATTCATCAACAGATTATCCATCTTTTACTTTTTGTGTGCATTGAAATAAGATCTTGTGTAACGAAGCGGATTGTCCAGCCGAGCGCGAAGGTAAACTCAACTGAGTGCGTCGTCGTTCCTAACGCGAGAATCTTCACCACGAGGAGGTCCGTCGATTTCGGTATCAACGTGTTCGGCCCGTGTTGTGACGTGCCAACAACGGTGCAAACAGCGTGTGATACCTTGATCTAAAGTTAAGGGAAACCGAGAACCCGGTCCGCAGCGTGACGTGCCGCTGAACGGAGAGGTGTTCCGCGAATTGTCCTTAACTCTTTTCGGACAAGGAGTTGGGAATGCTTGTCAGCGTGACCGGTCCGAGCCGTGACTTGCCGGCAGCGGAGAGGACCACGCAGAAGCGGGAAACTTATTGAATCTTCTAAAGTTCCGTCCGAGCCGTGACTTGCCGACGTCGGAGAGAAGCCTTCAGAATTTTCTCTAAGTTTTTAGGAAGGTTCTTACGAGAAGCCGGTCTGCAGCGTGACGTGCCGCTGAACAGAGCAGAATCGAGCGTAAGATTGGAAGGGTTTCTGGGTATTTCGGATTTAGAACTTGAGCAAGAATTTCGGTACTTTACTCGTAGGTGTCCTGGTGAAAATAACTGCTTTATTCAATTTTTTGATTGCTTATATACCAAATTGATTACATTTAATTAATGAGCGCGAACTAGATAGGAGATCTCGCTCTAATTCCAGATCGCCCCCTGCTGCTGGAGAACGTTACATGGTTTCGTTCTCGTCACACGTTCTATTCCTAAACGTTTCACTTTCCCCTAATGAGAAAGCGAGGGTCGCAGCGTCGATCGATATCGACCCACTTGACGCTTCGTCGCTCGATCACGTCGATCGCGCTAAGATTAACCCTTCATCGCGTGGGGCGTCTGGTTATCGTCACGTTGACGTGACGATTCTGGATATAAAATTTTTCCTTCGATGGAAACGTAGTTATTAATAATCGACCCGTTGGTCTTTCGAGCGCATGCATGCTCGTTTCTTGCGGCATCATGCATTGTCGCCTATTCCTGGCTTCAATGCACACGATGTTTTATTACTTGCACTCGAAATTTCCATCTGGAAAACATAAAATTATTTTGGGTTTGCCTTCATTGCGTTATTCTCGCTTTCTTTCTTTGTTAGGACCTTCTTGTCCTAACATTTCTTGTCTAAAACAGGAATTTTTTCCTCCCACGACTTTTCCCACTTTTCTTTCTATTCGTGGTCAGGGGCAAAATTTCCTATCCGTTGGCATTACGAACGAAACATATCGTCCGTCCGTAACATCTTGTTTGCTTTGAAGGAAGATTTTTAAGTTAACTGTAAAATCAAAAATAAAAACCTCTTTGCGCCGCAAAGTTTTTGAGTTTGCGGCTCGTGTAGCGTGGCTCACAGAATTGGTACCGCAAAACGCGGCTACACGAGCCGCAAAGATTTTGACGTAAACTTATACGGTTTTTGAGTTTGCGGCTGGAGTTTGCGGCTCGTGTAGCAGGTCGGTAAGAACCCACAGCAGAGAGTTCTTACTGATGATGATTTGTCCGTGCTTTTCACACATTTCTGGGTCTCGACAAGGAGGAAGAAGCGGCTTGAAATAATCATCAATGCGTTCTACGTGTTTTCACTGGCCATGGCGGAGTGGTGCTGCACATCGTACATCGAAGGAGCCTGCTAACTCGGCGTCCACACTACAGCGCGACATCGCCTGACAGGAGCTGAACTCCATATAAAAAAAACCTTGCGCGATGTCGCGCGAATCGCGCTTGATTTTTTTTGTGCAGTCTGGAAAGCGTGTAAGATCCGTGGTCGCTGTTTGCCAGCATGAACCAGAGGAGGCGTCGGACGATTTCTGAACATTTCCCCTGATTGCCTTCCGAACCGGACGATATGTATATAATACCAGCTCGAAGGAGGAAAAATGTGACTGAAGTTTTTATTCTTGGTTCATTTTCTACGCTACATTCAGTTTGCCTACATACATATTAGTAGCTGTGATATCACACAGAAATTTTCTTTCATCAATAGTCTAGGGGGCTAAGTGCATTGGTGTTGTTCGGGAGGATCGGAGTTCGAATCTAGGCTGAGAAAAACTTTTTTGTTGACGGTTGTGAAATATTTTTTCATGATTTTTTTAGATATTTAATGTAATTTTTCAAACCCCATAATAGTGCATGGGTGTTGTTCCGGAGGATCGGAGTTCAAATCTAGGCTAGGAAAAACTTTTTTGTTGACGGCTGTAAAAATGTTTGTTCATGATATTTTTTAGATATTCAATGTACTTTTTCAAATCCGATCAAATTTTCATACATAGATTTCAAATTATCATAACCATTATTAAATTAAAAGCTTGGTAGTTCAATTTATTCACATAGCCATTTATACCTGTATTTTCCCTATGCAATCCACTCGTACAACTGGTGTACTGGTAGTGGTGCTCGAGCCTTGCATCAGAGGTTTGGTGTTCAAATCCCGATTGGGAAAATCTTTTATGGTACGAAATAAATTTTTTCTTCAAAATCTACGTTTGCCATTCAAGTAGCGATATTTCCTCACTATTTCTAACTTGTGCTATGGTTCCTCGGCAAGACTACGGCTTCGCTCTTGGTAAACCCGTGTTCGAGTCCCGTTTCCACTTAGAGTCAGATTGTAATAAGCATGCTTCACGTGCACTGTAAAAATGTAGGGTTTATTGCCTCATCTCATCACGGGACTTTGAAACTGAGATTTATAAAAATAAAGATTATCGATGTACCAAAATAATACATAAAATAATCAAAAATATTTTCCTGCATGAAAATAATTATTTTAGGAAAGAAAAGATATCCTGAATCCAGCTCATATAATCTACTACGAATGGGTATACGTTTTTGCCACGTATAGTTAGAAATAGGTGTTATAAACGCACACGTCGTCAAAACTGTTCTCTTTTGCGGTGTCCCGCAAGTATTAAGAGAATTGTTTTACCCTTCTTTTCAGAAGTCGTTTTACGCCTAGATTGCATAGGAAATCTGCTACAAAAGAAGGGGTAAAAGAATTCTGAAAAGAAGAGCGGGCAGTTCTGAAGAGAATTCTTTTACCCCAAAATAACGCCAAAATTTCTCGTTGGGTTATTAATCCGGCTGTTGATTTTCTGGTGTCTCTATCTTCAGCCCAGTCGGCATCCGAATATGCTTCCATTCCTAGGTTTGGTTCGCCGCCTATCTTTAATGTCCAATTTATTGTGCCTTTCAAATATCTCACAATCCTTTTTGTTGCAATCCAATCTTTATGCGTTGGTGTGTTAAATTTCCTTGTCAAAATAGCTACACTGGCGGCAATGTCTGGTCTTGCAGTGTTCGAGATGTACATTAATATGCCTATTGCACTCCTATACATTGTATTACATTCCAAGGTATCACTGTGAGATAAATCCTTAAAGAATCCTTTATCCATCGGGCTTTTGGTGGTATTGGCATGTTCCAGTCCTAACTTCGTTATCAAACGTTCAATGAATTTTCACAAAATACTTCATTTGGGGTTTTACCGGAATCTGCAGTCATGATAACATCAATTTTGACAAGCTTCCCCCCCCCCCTCCCCCCCCCCCCACAACTCATGCAAAACAACTCCAGACCATCACATTTCCTCCTTCATGTTTTACTGGATGTGACGATCCTGAAGCGCCTCGTCCGATCTGCGCCGATCCGGAATAAAAAGCTCAAATGTTGATTCGTCAGACCCCAAAATCATTTTCCAGTACTCTACAGATGTAGCATCATGCCCCTGAGCGAACTTGCATTGCTGATATAAGGGCACCTCCTAGCAAATCTGGCCTGAAAACCTGGTGACCTCACAGATGAGGACTTCAACGGCCAAGATTCCTATAATCAATGAACATGTTCCCGTGTAAAGAGGCAGAGGCTGTAATGAATTGATGTATCACCTATTGCATATACTAAGGTATATCATTGCACAAGAGGTATAGCTACGACCGAAAAAACGAAGGCCGGGGCCTCATTTACTCTCTTACCAATCTGGCATTTTACCTTTTATTATTTCGTGTGCGCTGCCCATATCAGCTAACGAACTTGCAATGTTGTTTTCAAAACAATCAAAGTTGTGGATAGAAACGTGAAACCGTCAATGTTGCTACGTCAAAATCAGTAACATCACACGACCTCCTTCCTAAACCATCTTTGGTAGCGAAGCAGTACCAAGGGTCTTGTGACCATCGATATTTTGCGACTCGTGAGGTTCGTTGGTCCGTTTCTTGGTGTGTACATTGAGTGTGGTGAAAAGATTTTCGATTTTCAGCTTTTCTCCGTGAACATCTAGCGCCAAAATGTCGTCCAAAGATCGTATTCCGATCTTCCCGTCTCGCGGGTAAGTTTCCAACATTACAATGCAGTCACTACAAACCTGTAGTAACTAATTCTTCCCCAGAGCTCAAATGCAGATGAAGGCCCGCCTTGCTGGAGCCCACAAGGGCCATGGATTGCTGAAAAAGAAGGCCGATGCATTGCAAATGCGATTCCGTATGATTCTCAGTAAGATCATTGAGGTATGCATCTTATAATATTGAAGTTCGAACCTGCCATATCGCCAACATTTTCCTGTTTACTAACGATGTTCCAATGTTTTTTTGCCTCGTAGACGAAAACGCTCATGGGAGAAGTGATGAAAGAAGCGGCTTTCTCGTTGGCGGAGGCGAAGTTTGCTTCGGGTGATTTTAATCAGGTTGTTTTGCAAAACGTCACCAAAGCCCAAATCAAAATCCGCACCAAGAAGGACAACGTAGCTGGCGTAACGCTGCCAGTCTTTGAATCGTATCAAGACGGTTCGGATACGTATGAGCTGACCGGATTGGCGAAGGGTGGACAGCAGCTTCAGAAGCTGAAGAAAAATTACCAGAGCGCGGTAAAACTGCTGGTTGAGCTTGCATCGCTCCAGACGTCGTTTGTGACATTGGATGAAGTTATTAAGATCACCAACCGTCGAGTTAACGCCATTGAGCATGGTATTTAATTGTTCTGACAATATTGTTATTTAACATACACCCAACGGCTGTATACTGTATATTAAATTTTTTGTATTTTTTTACAGTAATCATTCCTAGAATTGATCGCACTCTTGCATACATCATTTCCGAGCTCGATGAATTGGAGCGTGAAGAATTCTACCGTCTGAAGAAGATTCAGGTGAGCCATTGGATAGGTTACTCCATGTTTATGCAACCATTATATGCTCTTATCATTCGATTTTACAGGACAAGAAACGCATCGCCAAGAAGAAGGCAGAAGAGAAAAGAGCAGCATTGCTGCAACAAGGTATTGACGTACGTAGCCAGGCAAATATTCTTGATGAGGGCGATGATGATATCCTCTTCTAAAAGAGCACAAAGATATGATGGCCCCATACGAGTGCTTGCTTCAAATTGGGTTAGAAGTATCAATGTTTCTAAGGATTCGAGTGCTATGAAAGTAATTGAAAAAAAACATTCGTGAGCGCGTAAGATACGATTCCATCAGGAATGCTCCCATTGTTGTATTTCTGCATATTTTAACTTCCCTTTAGATCCTTAACTTCTGCATGAGGGCCTGTTTATGTTTATTGTTTATATTTTATGGTTTCGCGGTGGATATTGTGGTCGTCAACAGAAGGGAAAACACACATGATTCAACAAACAACTTACCAACAAAAACTGCATATAACAAAAACAGTTGCAGTAAAACGATCCACAATAAAACCGCGTTGACCTTCTGTTATATACACCGAAAAAGGTACATATGAAAATAATGATGCAAAATATACTGTGAGAACTAGAACTATTCATTGGTTTTGTGATTGCAATTTAACTAGATTTCCTGTGTTCTTATATCATCTAACCAAATCGAAACGTGTTTTCTGGGGCCGTCGTAGAGGCTTTACTTGTTAAGAATCCGGTTCTAGTCCCATGATAGTGTCACGGGGTTCCGGTAATAATTCAAATGTTCATCATATTTACTATTCTCTTTCGAAGAAGTTTATTCATGAAAATTATAGAATTTGCTCAAAAATTCCGTTACATTATTTCATGGCATTTCCATGTTATACTATAATAATGAAACACCTTGTTTTTCTAAAGACTGACCCAGAATTTCTGAGAATACATATGTAAAATATGAATGCCACGAAATAACCATCAGAAGATATGGCAGCTGAAATTCAAGTTTTGAAAACCTTGGATTAGATTAAACCAAACTGAAAATTCTTTGATGTACTACATGGTATTTTAACATTGGTACATTACAATTTAGAAACATTAAATATGGTACACAACTGCTCTCCGCATTTGAAAGTAACTTTATTTTTCGTTTCGTTCCCAATATAATCTCTTTTTCAAAGAGTAACGATTAAGCAGTCTAAATGATATAACCGGCATGATTTCGAAGTTCTATCAGAAAAGTTTCACATTGTTGTGTTCATATCGTCCGCTTCCGCACCGTCCAGCAGAACTGACCTCTCCACGTGGGTCCCGGAAGTAGTGTTTAAGCTGGTACTCTCCAGTGCATTGCTTTTGTTCATTTGCTTCACAAGATAGTAGACTGTTTTCCTCGTATCAACCATGACTTCCTTCACTAAATTGGCAAAGAAAAGGACATGCTTTGGTCGCTCGCTGTATCGCTCGTACTGGTCGAGACTGTCCTGGAGTTTAAGCGTAAGATCGTAATTTTTCTGTATCTGCTCGAGAATTTGTTGCTCCGTTGGCGTTGAAAGGCTCTGGCTAGCAAGCCACTCTTTGATTTTTATCTGGAAATGCTTTATTATGGCCAAAATATTGGACAGAGCATTCAGGAGTCGTATTGCATCTTCCTTGTGGTCGCAGTCTTGCATCGAAGCATACCGCAGCACCATGGCATGCAATTCACTGAACACTTTTTCTTCGCGATTCAACTCGTAGTACAGTTCGTCGTAGCTGTTAGTTGTGGCCAAAAATGTGTCCCCATAGGTGATGAAAAGATTAAATATGTTTATTACCTTTAAGAAAAGAGACGTTTAAAGAGTTTAGTCCACGACGCATGAGTGTACGGATGCTTGCTGGTAAATGTACCTGGAGGGCTAGCTCGAAAATATTGCATCGTTTGATAAGATTTTGCTCCTGATAAATAAGAAACTTCAGCAGGCTTATCATTGCCGTCCATAATTCCTTCCAATGGTATGCAAGTCTCACTCTGCAGCGCTTTTGGTAAACGATAATCCGATGTATTATACCGATGCATAGCAGGTATAGTTCTATGGGAAATTTTTTAAGCAGATGAGTTACAATGAACTCCACCAGAAGATCTGCAAATGTAAAGTTATCAAAACGGATTTATCGTAAAGCAATTTAATTATTTGGTGCCTTGTGCATGCCTATATGATAAAGTTTCGTACCAAGCAACGTTGTGGCTAGCGGCTGCGGTTTTGCCACTTTTTCCGATGTCAGTTTTCGATGTCTCATATGGGCTCGGTGTAAAGAAACTTTAAAGGTCAAATTAGTATCGTGCATCATCGAGTTTGCGTACTGATCTTCGGCGATACATGTGAGAATCAACAGGCAAAGCTTTAGATTGATTGCGCTGAGTTCACTCTTATGATCTTGCATAACAATAGAACTGAAAAGATAAAAAAAAACATTAGCTGAAGTTTGGAACTGTCGTGCTAAGCGACGATGCTTCTTACCAATATTGAAAAAGGGAAACGAATAAGTTCGTTGAATAGTGCGATGCATCTAGAATTGCAGCCGAGGACAGATCCGGTGTACCGTCGTTGATGTTAAGCGTATTGCATGGAGAAGGTGGCGTTGAGTCAGCTTGAGTGTGGGCTAAGGTGGTAATGAAGTTTCTATTCAAGTGTATTGCTTCGTACAAGGCAAGGAGTAGAGAATTGTTTGCCCTAAAAAGTTTGTTCAAAACCAGGATATCAGTTCTAAGCGCTCGAAAAAAACAACACCTTCTGTCGGAACTATTCACATTATACCTAATTTGTTGACTGCGACAACACAATTCATCGGAAATGAACATATTTCCAACGATACTCGAAAGTGAAGAGAACCATGAGGAAGATGAGGAAAGTTCGGTGAGAGTCAACAGGTGCTGCTTGCAGAACATTGTCAACACACATGATATAACTTGACCATAACTGAAATATAAAATCCGTTACTGTAAGTATCAAGGAACAGAGTGCATTTAAACATATTACACCTTACCCATTTAATGCAAGTTCTTCTGCTAGCAACGAGAGTTCCACGACGTACGGATTGCTACCATCGTGTTTTCGGTAGTTTACCAGAATGGTGAGAAGTGTCACCACATCGTGTCCATGTAAATTCCGCAACGCCGAATCACTGAGGATTTTCTTAAAAGCCTCAAACAGGTTTTGTCCTATGATAAATTCTATTAGGCGATTATCGTTAACGTTGTCCATGCCAGTAGCAATGATTAGCAGAATCTTCAAGCAAATGTCCGTAGGACTGTCGGTGGCATCGTCGCATACCATTATTGCATTCAAATATTTCAGCAACTTCCTCATGTCGTCCTCTATGTCGTTGACGGTGATAAACATAGCAGACGACCCGGCACTAGCGACCAACCCACTAGTGGCACCATCACTACCCGTGCCAACTGTGCCAACCATCGATTGCTTGCGGAAAAATACGTGTATGAATACACTGATAGTTTGCAGTGCGTTGTGGATACGTTTTGGACTGCCGGAGGAAAGCATATTGATGCACTCGGTAAATAACTGCAATATGTTGTCCTTTGCATTGAGGTACTGCTCTGCGGTCTGTTTAAGCAGTTCCGATTCCAACATTTCCGTATTTGGTTGCAGTAGGAAAAACTCCTCCCAAAACTGGGCACTCTGCCGCTTGGGGTCTTCGCCACGGCAGAGCAACTCGTAGATATGCACAACTTTTTCCTTCGGTCGCTTCGACCCGGATCCGGATCGTTTACGGGAGGCCATACTGGAATGGCTTGTTGAATTGCTTTAAAAGGCTCACTTATCTCCAGGTTACCAATATTTTGCACAAAAACTGTTACTGAATCTATTCGATTCAGCCGTTCTACAATAATCAACACGTCTGACGCGGCACGACGGCCGAATACAATGTGACAGAAGCACAGTAGCTGTCATTCTGTATAGTCAGCTGATCTAGTTCAACAAGAAATAAAATTAGCTCAGAGTTAAAATAACAATTTGCTTATCTAACATAAACAGTTCAAACCGACTTTCAGAAAATTAAAATATTAAGCATCCTTGATTGTTAAAAATAAGAAAATGGTGTAACAAAATCAAAGATTCGATCGATTTTTTAGGGATGACTTCACCTGACATGTACTGTCTTGGTTGTAACCCTGTTTTTCTAACGCTGCTCATGTCAACACACTTTTTGCACACTTTTCGTGCCAACACAGTTCGAGTAAACTTTTCGTGCTCCCACAGCAAATACCGCACACGTTTTGTAAAGTTTGAATTCACGTAACGTTAGATCATACAAATAAGTAAGAAGAAGGAAGTCTGTAGACTAGATATTGTAGTGTGTACAACTTTAAGTTTTTCTTTACAACATACTCAACTTTTGACCATCGTAAGTATTACTTATCAATTTATCATACTTGCTGCCTTTGGTAAAATACCAGATTTGTTTTGTTTTCAGTGCAAATCTACGTCTACATATGTCCGCAGCTATTGAGTAGGATATTTTATGGAAAATTTGGCTATAACCAAAAAACTCATCGTAACTATTATTTTCTTCTTCTTATCTGATTATCATTTATTCTTCTCTGTCAAATATTCTTATGCGTGTTTTACTTTGTTTCTGTGCAGATGTCTATGGACCGTAAAACATGTTATGTCTGGAAGTTCTTTCTACAACAAGCAGTACCAAACCAGT
This sequence comes from Anopheles ziemanni, assembly GCF_943734765.1. Taxonomy (NCBI): domain Eukaryota; kingdom Metazoa; phylum Arthropoda; class Insecta; order Diptera; family Culicidae; genus Anopheles; species Anopheles ziemanni. The sequence goes on from NC_080705.1 coordinate 44,544,699, forward strand.
ATAAATGCAAAATTTGCCAGAAAATTCTCTCAGTTAAGCATAAATCTTCATTTAGCCTAAAACGTCACCTTGCGGCAAAACATCCAACATCGCAATGCACTACATCTTCTTTGTTGAAGGAAACAACAGACCAAAGGCAGGACCAAGAAGAACGGAGTGGTAGCTCGGTGGCCCAAACAACTGTATCAAGTATTTTATCAAGGCGAGATTTTCTGCATGGATTGAATCCTTTAAGTTCAAGCACCAAAACCAGTTTGGATAAAAAATTGCTTTATTTGTTTTGCAATCATACCTTGTCGTTCGATCTTGTCGAGGCACCTGATTTCAAAGCTCTTATAAAAACGTTATGCCCAAAATATAACCTACCTACCAAAAAGAAATTAAGTAATGAAATGTTAGATCTAGCGTACGAGGAGCAATTCGCTAAAATTCTCAACAACATTAGTAAAGCTAGTACCGTTTCCCTAACATCGGATGGATGGACAAATATTAATAATGACTGCTTCTTTGCACTAACCGCTCATTACATTGACAAAGATGAATGTAAACTACGTTCATTTTTATTGGAGTGTAGCAATTTCTACGACAGAACCACGGCCCAAGCTATATCCGAATGGCTGCAAAGTGTAATGAAAAAATTTGATATTGAAGATAAAGTAGTTTGCGTGGTTACTGATAATGCTAAAAATATAGCAAGTGCTGTTAGTTTTTTACAATTAGAAAATATGCCATGCTTTGCCCATACCCTCAATTTCGCCATAACGGATGCTATCAACATTTCGATTAAAGACACTATTGATAAAGTTAAAAAGATTATAACCTATTATAAAAGAAATTCTAGTGCTACGGTTACGCTTCAAGAGTTTCAAAGACATCATACGCATGCAGAAAATGATTTTTTTCTAGATGGGCCAACGCAGTGGAATTCAACATATTCTATGATAGAAAGATTTTTCGAGAACAAAGCTCCCATCAATTCATCGCTCAATGTTTTAGGAGTAAATTCTGAACTAATAGAGAAAGATTGGATTATTATGAAAGAAGCTGTAGATGTACTTCACATTTTTGAAAGTGTCACTCAGGAAATATCAGCCGAAAAACATGTAACCATATCAAAGATGAAAGTAATAGTAACACTGTTAATAGGTAAACTTAAGGCTCGAAATCTAACTAACATGACAAATGAAGTGGGGAACTTGGTGGAATGTTTACTCAACAACTTAAGTAAAAGATTCAGTTACCTAAGTAGAAATACAGTTTCACTAGCAACCATTTTAGACCCTAGATTTAAGAAGAAAGGATTTGGAAGTACTGAAGAATTTGATCAGGCAGTTACACTGCTATTGACAGAAATGGATAAACTAGACGCAGAGATCCAAATGAATTTCGATGAAGATGTGAAAGATCCACTTGAACTGGTCGAAGTTACTGCTAGAGACGAAACCAGTATTTGGGATGATTTCGACACAAACCAAATCCCTAAGGTGATTTTGCACACACGATTATCCACCAAGAAAGAATTGGATAATTATTTAGCTGCGCCCTTATTACATCGCACAGATGACCCTATTGAATGGTGGAACATGGAGAAACATAATTTGCCAATTTTGTACCAGATAATGATGCGAACGCTTTGCATACCGGCATCTGCTGTTGCATGCGAGCGTGTTTTTTCAAAAGCCGGCGATATTGAAACAAAAATAAGGAATACGTTAACGACTAGTAAAATAGGCAAAATGCTGTTTATTAAGCATAATAATAATATCGAGTGAATTTTTGTACGCCCAAGCGCTAAGGTTAGCCAGTGGATATTTCGTTAAGACCATCGAATAATAAATAAATAAGACATCCGCACAAGCAATATGTACAGAAGTATCAAATATTTTTTAAATTCATCCAAAACAACATACATCAAAACCTACCTTTAGTACGCACACGATTTCTACACACTTCTTGTGCGTGCACTTTGGACCAAAATATAAAACGAAATTATGTGTAACGTGGATATCATTTAATTATTATCTAGAATTTCACATTGTTTACAGCTTGAATTTCACTATCATCAAATTTCAGCACGGCTGCAATTGCATTGGTCATATGTTTTTTACTTTCAGAGTCACGAGACAACAAAAAGCTAAGCACGACATTTTTCAAATATTCCAGATTCGATCCCTCTAGCTGATAATTACGCCTCAGACGCTCAATCTCCCGTGCCATTTGAGACATTTTTTCTTTACAATTCTCTTCAATCATCACCTTTTCTTGAAGCGTTTGTCGAAGAGTTGCATCCATGGCATTTTTTGATGTACGCAGCGCACTTATTTCCACGTTCTTTCGCGCTATTTCCTGGGCGTAATGAATCAGATGTTGTTGCTCGTCTGGCGAAGAGCCAAAAGATGCTACCATTACTGACCCGGATGCTTGCGGTTCTCTCGCAGGCATGGTCGTGTGGTCCTGTTGGCGGAGCGTCGCTGTCGAAAGAGAAAGTATTTCCAGGGATGTTCGTAGGGTTTTAATTTCCTCGTCCTTCTCGTCCATAACTGTCAAAGAACGCTCACGTTGTTTTTGCAACGTATCTTGTAGATGGCCAATTTGGCTCTCGAAAGATGCTTGCAACGTACATAGCGCTTCGTTATGTTTCGCCGTTTCGGTTTTTAATGTCGCCGTTTGTTCGGCCAGTTTCATTTCAAATTCGGTTTCATTGTAGACAAGCGTTTGCTTGAGGGAATCAAGCTTTTGCAGAAGTCGCCTGTTATACTCCTGAATCGACAGAAGCTCCTCCTTGAGCTTCTGGTTTTCCGCCACGCACTGTTCATATCCTCTTTTATAATTTTCGAACTCTTTCTGCATTTCCAGCTTCTCTTGCTTATCGCCTTCCAATGTTCCGATTAGCAATAAATTTGCATCAAATATTTCGTTTGGTGCCGCATTGACCTCTTCACGAGCATGGTGTTTGTAATGGTCTCCGGATCCATAACCATCCTCTATCGATTCCCGGTAGAGACCATCGCTGGGACTTTTTGTTACTTCCTCCCCATCACTGGTTTTCATTTGCGCAATCGTTTCCTTCAGCTGTAGGATGTTTTCTTTATCTTGTTCCCTAAGACGATCATATTTTCCAATCATTTCGCTAAGTTCTGTTATACGGGACTCCAGATTAGCAACGCGCTCTTCATGAATCTCTCCCAGTCGTTGGCTCCGTTCCTCAGCCAGCCTCACGCGTTGCTTTTCATCGGCAACAGCATTGGCGTATTGTCGCTTAAGATGAACTAGTTCCTGCTGCAAATCCAGCAAGGACTCGTTTACACTAGTGTCGCCCCTATTTGGGTCTGCTTCGCTACTATCCCCCAGCGGCGACGGATATGTCATTCCAGCTCGTCTCTTGGACCCCTCCGATCGTTCCGGTAGATTGAGAAGAAATTGTGTTTTAAGATCCCCCAGTTGCAGCTCTAGTTTTTCCTTCAAGTTGCGCTCATCATCTAACATTTTTTTCAACTCTCTGATCGTCAGCGATTGGTCTTCCTGCGTGGTTGAACGATGTTTTTGGTGATTTTCGAACGTTTTTAGTCGCTTTGTTAGTTCCTCGATTGTTGCATTCTTAGCTGCCATGTCTTGTCGAAGCTGGTTACGTTCTCGCTTCAAAACCTCTTCAATACGATTCCGCTCCGACGTCAGTGTTGCGATGTTCTTTGTTAATTTTTGCACCTGATCGTCAGATGATTGGTGGGAAGCGCTGGTACCGTCTTGTGCCGCATTTTTTATCGTGTTCGCTTCACCGTCCGATTCTGTGGAAGGCTTTTTTGCTATAGTGTTTCCTTCGCAGCTAAGTGTTTGCAGCGTTGTTTCCAACGCTGCTTTTTCCTTGGCTAATCCTTTGTAAGCAACTATAATATCTGTAAATAGCGCAAACGTTTAAGTTGTATACGTCTATCGAGGATCAAGTTTCCCAGTATAAAATTAAATACCTTTCAAGCGGCTTTCATATCGATTGATATGCTCCTTCTGCGAACTGATGATTGATTCATATTCTTTCAATTTACTAGTATCGGATTTTCTGTTTTCCATTTTTATTCACGATTACAATGGAGAGATTTTCGAGCCGCTAATTAACGGTGTTGTAAAAGATGTTTAACCATAAACAAATCTTTAACTTGCTTAGCGAAGCAACTCGGAGAAAGGCTGTGATACTGTTTTGATATGATGACAGCACATATGTTGTTGACACGTAGTTGCTTTGATGAAAAAAACTACAGTTACTCCCAAAACTTTTCTAACACTGCTGACCCTGGATTTACAGTTAACTCCCACCGTAGTAGAGACGCTTTTTATCTTTTTTTTTCGAATAACAAGCATGGAATTACATTCGTATCCAGTTTATAACTTCTTTTTTAATAAAAAGCGGTGTCGTAAAATAAACGGTATCGCGAGGACAAACTACAAACATAAAGAGAGACAGGGGCTAAAGTAGTAACCACTTGAAAAGGGAGTCTCGCCTTCAACGTCAACTAGGTAGTAAAATTATTCAAAGTAATTTCTTCGTGGGTTTTAAATACAGAAGGGAAGTCTGTAAAAAAAGAAGTAGAATTCATAATAATCTACTCAAGGTTTTCTATTGATTTTGAAACCATGGAATGCCGTTTCCTAGTTTATACGCAAACAATCTCTGTTCGAAACATTGACACAATGTTCCTCATCTGCAATCAATGTTGTAATGTTTGAATGTTCATAAATACAACAACAATATAAAACGTCGAAAATTAACTATGTTTTTTTGAGAATAGATCGATTACTTAAGTATTTTTTCGGATTGAATTGCACCAAATACTCCAAATTTAAAGAATTTTTTTTATTACCATTCTTTTGTCTGTATATTATGTTTACATTAGTATGCGTTTATAGCAATTTAAACATTCAGCTACATCAACAAGTCTTGTGCTTGCGCTTTTCGAGGGTTTTTGCATGCATTTTTTTTAAATAAAATCATTTTCTTCTCAACTGATACAAATAGCACACGTATCATAAATGGGATAACAACAGTGTATTGTTCGTCTCTTTAAAAATATATATTCGATCTTTTCATTTTAAAATAGAAATTGAATAGCTCGTTTGGTTTCATATGAAATTGTATAGTTTAATTCCATTTTTTCCATTGCTTGAAATCAAAGGAAAATTTAATTATTTTTATGCACAATATGCACATAATTGGCCCTTTAAAACAAATGTTTGGTCGGAGTCTCCAAAAGTCTTGAATTGAGGAATAAACAAAACCCGTTGGATACATACATATTGCACACAATATAATATTTTTCAATTACATTGCGCTTCGAATAAGTGGATCCATTTCAATGGTCTGATGTAAAGGAACATTTTCTTCGAAGTAATCATTGGAAATCTTGACATTTTTTTTTTTGCTTTTATAAAGTAAGCTCCACGTGGCTAGCACATTGTTCGAAGATAAATATTGACGTCGAGCCTTGTAAGTATAACTTTTACAACCATTTAAATACGCCTATAGTGAGGATAGCTTTTTTTTAGTTGGTTTTTTCTACCAAGACATTGAACTGATTAACCTAAGCGAAATACGTTTCCGATTCGAAAGGCTTCTAAAAGAGTTTGGAATCCATAGTTTAGACCAGTAGTGGTGAGTATAGAGAGGAAAGTGGTGAGATTCATAACACTACTCTTGCTACGAATCTGTGTATAAAAATTAATTTATGTAGTTTTTCTATCTGCTTTACGCTTTTCGGTATATTAAAACTCCATTGTGAGATACAATGGTTTGCACCTTCAGTTTGGTACAACTGTTCTATTCAGCAGGGTAGCAATACTAGTCACTACCGCATGTAAATAGCAATATTTAGACTGCCTGATTTTTGTACATGTCTGTACTTTGCGACTACGACAAGTTCGTTAACAATGCCGATAATAGTTACATGTAAAAACAGCTACCGGGTTTTGAACAACGATCAGATTTTGTTTTAACAATAATACGATTAATAAAAGAAGCACGATTCTTCACACTTCTCCGACGACTGCAGCGCGGACATACTCTTTAGGGAAGAAGCCAACCTTTAAAGAAGAAAAAATAGCATGACTATGTAGTTTGTGTCACAATATTTTACAAATAAATCCGGTTACAAAAAATAAATTAAAACAATCAATCATTCGTTTCGTCGGAGATCGCTAAAGACGTGTTGAATGTTTGCTATACTAGGAATGAAAATTTAAGGTAATTATTATACTATCGAAATATGTTTTGTAGCCCTTTTAATAATGGCCATCCAAAACAGGCATTTTGAATGTAATCCATGCGTTATTTAAAAAGAATAAATTAAATAATTATTATGATATTTTTTTTAAAGCAAGCATTACCTTCTCTAATGTTTTCCCACGCCACCAACCCTTGCTATCCCCTTCTTTACCAATAACGATCACTTGACAACCTTTTCGCATTGGTAACTGGTTCAACTCGGTCGGTGCAAAATCGTAGACGGCTGTGACGATCTCCTCTTTGAAAGGCCATTGAAGAAGCTGATTTAAACTGTAATTGTTATAACATTTGGGTTAGCCCGATCTGTCCTACAGTGACGATTCAATCGCAATATTTACCCAGCGAAATTTTCTCCCAAATCATTGCGCTCGTAAAATGAAACCAATTCTATAATTGTTTTAAAATATCGTCTCGTCGACAGGTAGTAAAACATGTTTTGTGACTCCTTTTTCTGATAAATTTTCATATGCTTGATAATTTTGTTATCGGTTCTATAATCAAAGTAATTAAAGTAGCATGGTGTATAAAATGGGTGAAAGAAGCTTGTGGTTTTTGCGATGATTATACTTACTTCAAGCTAAGCGCATACATCGTCTCACTTTCATGAGAGGCACCTTGCGGACGGACGCGTAACAGATAGGTTCCAATCTTTTTGCCCTCCAGCCGCTGGGTAGCAGAATCGCGATTCATTGTACCAACGAACCAATTAAATTCGGCCAGCAAACGGTCGCACACCGGAGGCGGTGTTTGTTGCAGCTGCTTGCATCGACCCGTGGATGAAATGCATCCCCTGTGTACGATGATTTCACATACCTTACACCTATACCCTTGGTGTATTTTTCCCTTCAAAAATTTGGAACAATGTCGACAGTTGACGGGAGTGTCGAAGGTGTGAATCGAAAACTTATGATCAGTATTCTTACACCCTACAGGTTCCAATGTTTCCCTAGGATAAAGAATGATATCAACATTGATATTTTATCATTTGTTACAGAACACGTTGATTATTTTTTCATAAACTATATTAGGTTAATAATTAGGGAGGGTCCGCGAAAGCCGAGCGGTAGCGCCGGTTGGAAAATCGGCCCATGAGCGCCAAGGCTCACCACCTCGACGGCGCAGGTTCGAATTCCAACCGAGACCGGACCCTCCCCTGTACGAGAGGACTGACTATCCACGTACAACAGGGAAACAAGTCTCGGCATGACCAACAAGGTTTACGCCAAGGAGAAGATTAGGTTAATAAGCAACATAAATAAACAATAATGGTAGAATCATGTAAGAACTCACATTGCCGCATCAAAAGCTCGTTTCCATTTTTCACGTTCTTCTTCTGTCTTCATGTAGAGCGTAAACGCAGTCGCTTGAGTTTTACGTGCCAACAACAGGGAATACTTCAAACGACCATCACGACCTAACGTGCGCCGCGAGTTGAGTATTTCTATCCTGTAATCGAGCAGATTATGGGCCTCGCGGAAAGAATACTGTGCTTCCTGCGTTGATAAGAAAGAGAACAAAGAGGAAAGGCGTTATTGAAGCCCTCAGTGAATATGATCGTACGATCATCGATGCATACCCCAATTTTGGTGTTTGAATTCTTCACTAGTATCATCACTTTCTCAAACACAAACGCATATCGATGCTTCATCTTCTGATCTTCATGCGCCTTGATGTTAAGATCACCATCCAGCAGTAATCTACCGTACTGTTCGAGATTGTTGCCGTTCGGCAAATTCAGATCTGAGATACTCTCCTGAAATCATATGCATATTTTAAACCCATTTAGAAGCAAATTATTTCCAACGTTTGTTTAGAGTGTTGTTACCTTAACTTTTTGAATTACTATTAAATGTTCTGAATCACGTTTGACTTCGTTGGAATACTGTGCAACGTCGACCATCGCTTCTTTGGCACGTTCTAAACCACGGAAATCCTCATGTGTCTACGAAGATAATAGTAGAATGCATGACTATGCTTCAATCTTATACAACTAGTAGTGAAATACTTACTGGCACTGTTTCTTGTACAAGCTTATCTAGCAATAAATGGTACTTTAGTATACGTTGCATCGGGACAGAGAGAATGTCACGTAACTGCAATCTTCCATCACTGTGTTCTTTTTGACTATGCTGCAATAAAAAAAAAAATAATCAAAAATATTATACTTTCTACTAAATAATGCAAATATTGGGATTGAAATAAACTCATATGACAAATTAACATACCAAAACAGTTTGCTCAACAGCACTAGATTTTTTACACACTTCCCGCAGCGTTTCGACGGCACTAGTCATGCACGAGCAATATTCGCCATAGACGAGAAATGGTTCACGAAACTCCAGGAAAGTCGTGCTGAGCTTTAGTTTCGATCCAGGAGAGACAGCTTCGTGTAATCGGTCCAGAAATTTCGTATGGATTTCTACAAGCTCCTTAATGCAGGGAAAAATTGCCCGTAATTCCTCTTTGGAGAGATGCTTTTCCAGCGGTGTCATAAACACGTACTTGAGCGCATTTAGTGCCTCGAGATAATTCTTCTCCGTGTCCAGTAGCTCCTTGATAACAAAGTCACGCTGTTCTAAATTACTGGTCGACGATGCAAGCTGTAAAAGAAAATCATGTTTTTACCCCACTTACAACAAGCACTTGGCATGCAACGAATTAGGAAAATCACTGGTCGGTTCGAATATTTCAAACATGCAGACTTTTTATGAAAAGGTATCTCGTAACACCAGCTTAAATTAAACACACATACCTGGTTGCGAGCAACATTTTGTATCGAGCACAAATCCTGATAAACTTCCTCTACCTTCATATCATGCTCATCGTGACTGCCATAATCTACCGGATTTGAAGTACTGTACCAAATGGATACGAGATGCAACAACGCGCAAAGAAAAAAAAGCCGAAAATAAATGAAAAAAAAAACAAAACAAAAGGAATAAATGTAAGAGAAGCAAACAACGATCTAAATAACAAACGTTACAAGGGATTCCTGAATTGGATCATAGAAAATTAAATATTATTTTACGATTTTGTTTTTACCGATAAAAAGCCAGAGATATTCAGAGGTTGTATATGCACAATTTAACGAAAGATCGTTTGATACGTACATGAACTGCATGAATTAAAAATATACAACAGGTACAATTGCTAGGATTTTAAACAATGAAAAGATTTATTATTATTGTGTTTGGATTTATAATTGTTGTTTCATTTATACTTCAAATTCCAGCTAAACAAAAACTCATTTGGCTTACAAAATAAACACAACACATTTAAATCATCATGAAGTAAGAAGAAAAAGAAAAATAACTTCGAATGATAACATCATAAATATTATTCAAAGAAGCATATCAATCACACGAACCATGCACGCTCCAATGAAATAAAATAGACATTTTTTACTTGTATGCATAAGCATACTTTTCAAACGCCTTTTTTTGAAAAACTATGGAATTTAATTTGCATGGCATTAATTTGTGTTTTACAAGACCAGTTTTTGCCAATTTAATTGGACATTCTAAAATTAAACAACTGTTTATCAAATGCTACATTAACAGCAGAGCAGAAACAATCTTAACTTTGAATATGACTGAAATTTTGAACCATTTTTATTAGAAATCAACGTTCAATTAAAACAACTACATAGACGAGATGGATAGACACATAAATACAGTAATTTAAAAAGGATATTTTCAAAAATGTTCAATTTTAAACTTGTGCTTTGCTAACCTGCGGCAAAGTAGATGAGAACGTTACATAGCACAGATCTTCGTAAATTTTTTCTTCATCTGGACCGCAACAGTCCTTATAGTTCGATGATTCGTTGTAATGGTCGTGTAACATACTTTCTATTCCATTTCCCATGCGTATGGAGATACATAGGGCGAAACAAAATGATAACTTGAGGACATAGTTCGGTGTTTGTTGAATTATGGTTTCTGTTAAAAACATTTCTCTGACCTTGGCGTGTACCAGAGAGTGATCCGTTAATTAGCACCAACTCTTTGTTGTCGTTGTCTAGATCAGGTTCCAATAAATGGTGTCTTTTTACGCATGGAATAATGAAATACGGTTTTGGGTTATTATAAAACATATCTCGCAGATATGGTACATTAAACCAAATTTAAAACATTAAGTATAAAATAATTTCCTGAACAGAATCATAACATTTATATAGGTAAAGTTGAAAATGAAGCACAATTGTGGAATAACATAAATTGTGTCACACATAGTGTTCGTCTAAATTTGGTTTCTTTAGCTTAAATAACAATTTAATTTAGATTACTTCAATTTACTTTGTCCAATATATTATGAATGACTTTGTCCAATATATTGGGGGTCCGCGACAGCCGAGCGGTAGCGCCGGCTAGAAAATCGGCCCATGAGCGCCGGGGCTCACCACCTCGACGGCGTGGGTTCGAATCCCAACCGAGACCGGACCCTCCCCTGTACGAGAGGACTGACTATCCACGTACAACAAGGAAACAAGTCTCGTAAGTCCTTAACGGGCAGGCATGACCAAAGAGGACGTTACGCCAAGAAGAAGAATATATTTTGAAATAACCATTTTCTATCAACCCATATTGATTCGCAAGAAAAATGTTATTTTAATCCATTTATTACAAATAAATCCATAATTACAAACAAATAATATACTTTTCCCCGACTTTGCTTTAAAACGAATAAAACGTTGACTATATAAAAATAATAATATGCAAACATGTTTTCAAACTTAATTAATCGTAAGTTAGTTGATCGTATGTACTAAGTACTGAATAAATAATAAATAAATAAAATAAAAGGTTATTTCCCTCACAACTCCGAGGAAAGATGTTAAAAGGGAGGTATAATGTAAAATTCATTTTTCACTCACCTTGCTTGCAAGTCTTTGTAGATATCATCCTCCAAACTAGTTCTCTCTGCTTGGGCAGTATGTGGAGTGAAACCCCTGGACGAGAAGGTAATACAAATAATGCAGTAAGTTCAGCAGATTTGGAAAACAGATCACGACCTTCACAAACCACGTTTGTCTGTAGAAATATTACGGGGTATTGGTGATTGCGAAAAGTGGTATTGCAGAATAAAAATTAGGAAAGTTATTTGTGAAAAATATGTCCATTTTACAAGGTTTTGTAATAATCTATTTTGTCAAAAAGTTAAATGTTATAAATCAAGATGATGTTCCCGAAATATATAAACAATTTTCAGGTTGGTTTTTTAAATCAAAAACTGTCGGAATTGTTTCGCAATCCGGCTAATTTATTTGTTGGTACTTTATGTTGTCCAGTATTCCAGCATGTTTCAATCTTTTTATGAATTTTGAAGATTATCTAGTCAAATAGTGTTTTTGGGTAATTACAGTTTTTATGCCAGACGGAACCAATTCAATAGTTTGTCTCAGTTATTTTGAAACCCTATATTTGATGGCGTTCGATTTACTTACAGTATATTATGTGAAGTTTGCACCTTCCTGCAGGTGGACAGTTTGGAGAGGGTCAACAAAACACGATGAAAATTTGTTAAATCGTATAGCATCGTAGGCTCGAACAAATCCACTTCCTTTAATCCGAAGATTGTTTTGCATGCATCCAGGAACAGTTTGATGTTTTGAATGCAAAGAAACTGTGCATTTACAGGTGCACAAATGTACAAATCCAGCATTTGGAAAAAATGGAAAAAATGGAGCATAAACATATTTTCCAATTAACACAGTACAATCAACTTACGTGAGCCATTTGTGGTTTCCTACTGAAATCTTTCTTGTCGAACGACGACGGGTCCAAGAAATTTGCCAAATTACACAAAAGGACCCCATCGCGAAGGATGGTGGCAAGTACTTTGATATCAGAATCGGAATGGTTTGCACGATGATCGGTCGGAATGATATTGCAGCGGGTCAGCCAGGCAGCGCATTCACGCCACAGATCGTCAGTGGCATTGTTGGAATTTGTTGTCGCCATATCTGGAGGAAGCGAAATTTACCAACTGCGTCGATCCGCTTCCGGATATGTTCAGTAGTCAGTATGAAACCTTGCACAGATTTTCAATCAGTGAAGAAGATAGTACGAGAAAAACGAAAGGGAATAAAAACAAAACAACACTACTTTCCCAGCAAATGAACGAGATCCATAATACTGTCATGGAAATCCAATATATTTCCAGTAGTGTTGGCAGAATCGGGATTCGGAAGATCCCAAGATTCGATACCTTGAGGGATTCTACAGGATTGGATACCAATTGACGAATTCGAATCAAATTTGGTTTATTTGGGATTTGAACCAGATTTGATTTGTTTGGGATTGGAATTTCCTTCCCTACTAGTGAGGTGAGCTCAGAGCAGGATTCATCTTTCCAGCTCCGAATCACACGAAAATCTTCCGAAGAACATGTCGCACTCAGTCCAGCAGCTATTTTAAGCCATAATGGGGGCTCTACTCTCCTGATCGGTGGCTAGTTTATGCCATACCTTTACTACTCCGTATGGATTGTATTCCAACGTGTTTATTAAGAAGAAACATTTGTTTTGACAAGCCGGGCTGAAATCATTGAACCTGATGAGCTCCGTGAGCCATTCTTTGTGAACGGGACCCATCACTGCCACTTCCCACGAATCACGGTGTATTAAAGCGTCGTGAAATGCAGGTGGAGTTGATATTTAAAATGTTGGTTGTGTTCGTGTGGAGAATATGGCAGCATCTAGTGGTGGAAATTAATTTACGAATCATTGAATTTATTTTTTGTTTAATTTAAAAGATCATAACTTTTTACTCTTTCCAGGTACTTCCAGACAGAGTGATTGAAAATAAGTAATGCTGCCTGCCCTATTTTTTCTATTTTATTTATGCATCTTTTGAATAAAAAACCACGACGACTAAGTTCTGCCGGAACTCCCGATCCGAGGAGTGCAAACTCGTTGAGTTCCGGGGTAGAATTCTCATCACTACAAACATCTTCTTCTTATCAGATGCATCCTGATCAGATTCTATTTTGGCAGAGTAATCAGTCGCGACCAGCTGAAATCTGTTTACTGCCTGATTCACCTTTCCCCGGGCTTTATAATTGAGAGTTGTTAACATTGATCGACAGTGCGCATTCTGCAGGGAAACAAGTGTGTTTGTTGTCCGCGGTCTAGTCTCGAATTGCTGATAGTGTGGAAGTATTGCAAGCGAAAACAAAGTAAGTTGCTCTATGTAAAATACAATGAACCAGTCCGATCTAGGGCATCGCGTGACGGAAATTAAAAAAATGTACAATTTGGATCAAAATAATATTTTTGTTGGTATTTCAATAACCACCAAGCATGAATGTTATGTAAGTGGTTCAGGATGAACTAGTGCTTGGTACAAGTTGACAAAATCAATGTCCTCGCTGGTGACGGGATGCGATATTAGTGCCGGGCAGTGTGCGTGCAAGAATGTGGTGGTTTTGTGTGCATTAATAATTATCAATTGAATTCGATAATTTGCACGATATTTGAAACGCGTTTGATTATCACCTCGTTTGATTTGTTGCCAGCCTGTTCAAGTGGATTCAACAGACATTGGTAGTGGGAGGATGTGAACGAGTGACAAGTCAACTTGGTGCGATTGATTTGAATTGGATGTTCTTCCCGTTTTTCAGGTTTTGTTAACCATGGCCAGCAACAACAGCTCTCCGGCAGCGACCGCCAGTAGCAACGCAAAGCAGTTCGCGTAAGTCTTTAACAACTTCGATAGATGTGCTGCCCATATTAGAGTGGACATATGTATTTACTACGTTTATCACAGCGCAATACAATGCCATACAGACACCATACGCTAGATTAGATTATGATTGAATTGATTATGAAGGGTCTCTGCTAACGATTGTCTCACTCCTTATCACGTCTTCTGGGACATTGATACCTACCCTTGGACAATCATGCTGTCATATGACCATCGTGTGCTTATTCAAAAGGACAATTATTTTAATTGCTTTTCCTAATGGGAACCTTCTCGCTTGTTTTTGTTTATTATGCAAAAAACTGTTTTTTTTTTGTTTAAAGTCCTATTTAACTTCAATGCATACATGTTGTCCGTTGGCATCTTGTTTTTGGCGTGCTATGCCAGGGGTCGGAAAATGACTCAAGAACCAAATATGGTAAAGGAAAAAGCCCTGGTTTAAATTTCAACTATTTTCTCAAACATACTCCAATTTCAGTTGTAAGTAAAATTATGTTATAATTTACAAATGTATACTTCCAAATAGTTCTGCATATATTTTCAGTATGAAAAAAAAACTTATCACATTCCATGTTTTCTCTTATATACGAAAAGAAGACATTTTGTACAATTGTTATTTCTTGAGTGGAAATTGTTCGCCTACACCTGTTTGCCCGTTTAAAGGACACTTCTTAAATACGGCCGTTGTTACATAATCACGTATAAAGCCGTGAACTCGTGGGTCTTAAGTGTCGCGCGCATCAAACCAAACACACATGTTTATTATTAGCACATAACGCTATCGAAATATAATACGTTTGGACCGGACAGACGCGGCTGGTTTTGATCCACCATCATTACAGAGTTTTAAATTATTAAATTTATAATCTATTTGTACAATGGTAACGTTATATTACTCTTTTGTACAATCAACTTTTGTTCTTACGGGAACTGTAATTGCTCTACCACCCACCCAAAACTTTCTGTTTTGGTTCATTTTTTATAGTCTTCATTCGACAACGCTAACGTGTTGTGGCGTCTTCGTTGGTAATTGGTAATAAGTGGCTGTGAGGGGGAAACATAAAATAAAACAAGTCAGTTACGAATCTTGAATAGTTGATTGACATTCGTAACACGTCGTTTTAAGTGTATCAGAAATTAAAGTCGACTGTCCTCCAAGGGTCAAGATGGTTGTCGAAAATGCAACCTAAACACCGTACAATAATTATTGTCATTTTGTGTATACAAAATTTTATCTGACTGGCAGTTCTTGGGCTTCTACGAATCAATGTTTGGTAATTAATTTAAAATTTAATGCGATTTTAATAACAGAGTGTTTTTAAACTAAAACTACTTTCAGTTTCCATCGTAAAAAAACATTAAAATAATTAAAAACTATAGCTAGGCAAGCTATATTAATGTGTTTGAATGACCACTAATCTTCGACGCTACGCTCTCCTTGTATATTCATCTCGCTAACGTGATAAATTTGGCTTTAAGGACCCTGGGGTTTGAACTTCGTACTGCTCCCAACATTGAAGAGACCTTTTGTATATTGCGATTTGGTTTGCCCTATACTACAATAGGCAAGCGTAGTGTTGAGTCCAAATGTGGCTTTTAAATTGTGGTACCCTTCAGTTCAAAAGCTATTTAAACGCATTGCGATTCGCCGCTGCGTCGGCAAATCGGACAAGCTGTTTTCACCCTATTCATGAAGATGGTAGCTTTTGAGTCTTACTTCTTTGGAGAAAAGGCGTGCCTCTGCTCAGGCACTGTTCATAGCTGGCTTGCTGTTGGCAGGTACTAATGTGATTGTCGTGCTTGGAAAATTGCCCGCTCCTTAGGCACACCGGATTCACTTTCGCGTGCCACTTCTCCTATCCGCTATGGTAGTGACTTTTTTTCGTAGCTTACTGCGTTTCAAGCATAAAAGTTATCCCGCCGTCTATCTCCTGGTTCCATTCCGGATGACTCGCCGATGTGCTTGCGTCTCTTATACTTCGAATTACGCTTTGAATACTTCAAATCTTCAATTCAAATTGGAATATACTAATTGAATAATAGTATGTATGTTCACAATCAACACAGTATTTGTGTTGAATATTTTTTGCAGTACAACCATGATGTAGAAAGTAACAGAATATCTTCTCTTTTTCTTCTTTTTCTTTCTTTATATATCCAATCTTGATGACGCCTTCGTATGATTTGTTCTTTTTTACCCAAGGAACGTTTAAGAAAAAAAGAGAATTTGAAAATTCCCAAGGAAAAGCCGGAATATGGCAAAATTCGGTAAAAACGGCTTTTGTCCATAAAAAAAAATATTTACCTTCTCTAACGAAAACGGTTGGACTCCCCATCCCAACGAAATCTTCTGATAATTTGTTTCTTTTGGCCCAATAAAAACAATGCAAGTTAGAAAAATCCTTAGGAAAAGCCGGAAACCCATAAAACTAGAAAAATGCTTTTTTGCTAAAAAAATTGAAACTTATAAAAATGAGTGTTTGTTTCTTTTTAACGCTAAAACTCAAAATCGGCTGAGTCAATCTATTCATGAAAGGTTTAAAGAAAAGACAACTTTAACATTCCCCAATGAAAAGCCCGAAGATGGAAAGATTTGTAAAAATAGCATTTTCCGTACAATCAAATCAAATATACGATGTAGGGTAAGTGCTCCTATAGTGGTGCTAGTACCAGTAGTGGATGTAGAGTGATAAAATTCTCTACGACGATATTAATACAACGGAGATATTTGTTCCTCTATGAAATGTTCTTTGATCTTCTGTTTCTTTGAATACTCCAAAAGATGAACCATCCCATTCCGTATCACTGCAAAATGCATTGGTTTGTGAGAGGAAACTCGGAAGGGATAAGGGGGGATTGCCATCCTACCCCCTAGCTCAACAATGATTACAATGCATTATGGGTATCATTTTCGTACAATTTGTGGTCACTATTCGAATGGTCACAGTTTGAGTGCTCAATCTAATCTCTCCTACGTAATAAATATTCTCAATCATACAAAATCGGTCTAATCAATTCAACCAAACATAATTACAAGAAAGTCAATTTTTCAAGTGTGAAATGTCCAACATTCTTATGCCTCTTTCATGCCTATAATTTTCTATCACCTGGACGATAGAAAATATCTAAAAAAATATAATGCCACGTTACGACAGATGCCACGGATTTTAAAAAAGACACTATTCAACATCGTAAATATCGCTAGGTGATGGTAGAAGTGCTTTTAAATAATCGTCGATTATCTATTGTCCTGGTCCAAGTGTGGTTTAGGCACAGTTTGTCTCATACTTGCTTTAATGGATTAATTTTAAATGCTTGCGCTAAGCTGGAAGCACAATTGAGTAATGAATGCAAAATGTATATTTACATGGTTTCTTCGACTAAATGTAATAAAAAAAATTTTAGCACATAGCAAAATTTAAGATTGTAAAACTGAAAACTGATACTGAATGCAAACACTCTTCAGTTTGGAATTTATTTCTACCCGGATGGAATCGGGTTAATCAGCTAGTACTTAATATTGAGATTATTTCGAGGAAGCCATAAAGTCCCGTTGATTGTGAGATACGTATAAAAATGACATCGCCGAAGATATTTCACATCGCTTTTGAAAGAGAAATTTTGAATAAAAAATGAATGATCTACAATGAAGCAATGGTGTTGATTGCAAATGTGAGTTTGTTTATGAGTAGCATTCTATTGACTGAAATTCAAATGCCAGCACCGATCGTCGAATTAAAAATGTTCTGCTTTGTGAATAGTAACGTGGGCTTGTATCCTGCTATTTGCCAATTCGCTTCAACTAAAAGTGATTTATCACAAATGTTTATGTGAAAATCCCATAGTATCGAAACTAAGATTGTGAATCGTTCACTGGAATTTTAAAACATTCTTTCGATTTGTCTGATATGCCGCAACTTAAAGATGGATCTGTTATTGTTATGTGTCGTCATCTTCAGACACCAAATCAATGGGGCTTCCCTTGAATTGTAACGCTTTGTTTTTTTCAATATTAGTGTATTATTATTATTGAACAAGACGAAGTTCGTTGGGTCTGCTTGTAATTTACAAAAAAACATGTTAGCTCTTATTATTGTTTAACGTGTTTAACAATTCAACAGTGTCGTCCCACTTTTTGTTTTTTTGTTAATATGATAAATGTTTGTTGTTTTTAACCCTACATCGAAATAAGCAGGTAAATTTATGATTGATACTCAAGTACATTTATAGAACAGTGGCTCTACACGCTTGAGACCAACTGCTAATTTCTCAGTACACTAGCTCAGTTTATTCATGATCCATTGAGCCAACATATATTAAGGATTCGGAAGGCAGAGTCGTACCGTAAGTGCTTTGTGGTAATAATCAACACCAAATGCATATGCTTGATATGCAGTTGGTTTTTCATAGTCTTGGTGATGTAACAGCGATCGATACGCGAACTGGAACCACGTGTGACAAAGAAGAATTCTACTTCGTTTCCCCTGATGGTCTCCCAGCTCTTACACTAAGCAATCTGTGCACAAGCACGAGTTTGCAGAGCAAGGCTCTGACTCCCCCCACCCGTAGTATCCTTGCCAAAATGACCGAAATGAATATCTACCGCTCCACTCTACGCTGCGTTGCTGAAGGAGCATAGATGTTGCAAAATGTGGAGTTATTCTCTAGCCGTACGTAGATCCGACGGGAATCCAAACTGCCCCCGACGTTGGAAAATTTTATCGGTTGGTGAAAACAACAAATGATCGGCTCGATAGCCGAAGATCATGGCACGGGCGACGAGATGGAGTGGTAACGGCTGTATATGATAGATGCATATTGAGTTAAGCTATAGTTCATTTCGAATATTTGGTGTTTTTTGCTAGGCATAGCATAGAAAGTAACAGAATAAAATGTATAACACTTTAAACTCTTCTTATGTTTGTATACCTTTTCTTCATTTATTCATAAAGATTTAGCACAAGAAAAGATCTATCGACAATAAACTCATTGATGTAACCGCACAAAAAATCTATTTGGTGATCAATTATAATGAATTTCATAATATCGTTATTTTCAATAATCCTCAAGTTATGATAGGTCAGGATGGCCGTGTGTGTACAAAAATACAATTTTCCTGACTAACTCTGCACAAGGAAGAGATATTCAAGCTAAGCGAGTTTGCTCGAACCACAAACCACCAGCTTAATACCCAAAGAGCCATGGCACGGGTGACGCAGTGGTAACGACTGTGCTTGGTTAAACGTGCTTTGGACTATTGCTAAGGACAGTTGTTGAAAACACTGTTATGTTTCGGTTCTACGGAAGCGGGCCGAACGAGATCGTGACAGCACAGGCAGTTATTTTATTATTTATAATAAACGGGTCCGGGCCCTCTTTTTTTTTTATTTTAAACCTGTTTATAGTATTTATACTATACACTTAATATACAATAGACAAGTAAAATGCGCTACTTTTTACTCAACATCACTGGTGTGACATCAGATCTCATCTGGATGGGCCGGACGTACGCAATTCTTAGGGAAAAATCCAATCTGTATGAAAAAGACGATTTTTTTATTGATTGTTCCTACGCCACTATTTCTTTCGGTGTTATTCAGGGTTTGTAAAAAAAGCGAAGATTATTGTTATTAAATGCCTTGTACAATACCTTGTTATTGACTCTTGTTTTGCCGTACCACCATCCTGATGAGTCGAAGTCCCTCCCGATTACCGTCACTTTACACCCTTGAAACAAATGCAGCTGATTTTCTGCGCTTGGTGCAAAATCGACAGTTGGTATAACATATTCTTCCTTCAGTGGCCATTGGAGCGTGTGGTTTAAGCTGCGAAGGTATGAAATGTGATTATGGTTGTGTAAAATTGATTGGAATGTGACCACCGAAGTTGTTATATTTACCCCGAAAAGTTTTCGCTCAGAGCATGTCTTTCGTAGTACATAACTAAGTCTCTGATCGTTTTAAAGTATCTTGCTGCGAGATAAAAGACAATGTCGTCCTCTCGCTTTTTTTTATAAATCTTTATATGATTAACGGCACCATTATTTACTCTACACCGGAAAGTAGATAGATAAATTTAATGTATAGTCAAGTATCCAATGAACCAGTCCATTTAAAGAATTGTGGTCTTTACTCACTTGAGGCTTATCGCGTATATTGTTTCACAGGCATGTGTAGCGCCATGTGGGCGAACACGGACTAGAAAAGTGCCTATTTCCCGGCTCGCCAGCTGCTCTTCGGCGTATTCGCGATCCATTGAGCCAACATACCAGTTAAATTGTGATAGATATTGCTCAGACATTACGGATTTCTTGGTTTGCAATTGTTTGCATCGACCCGTGGATGACACGCATCCCTTATGAGAAACGGCATCGCAGTTTGTACACTTATAACCCTGATGAATTCTTCCCTTTAGAAGTTTCGCGCAATGTAGGCAGGTGACGGGCTTCGAGAACGTGTGAAGAAAGTATGTGTGGTCTGTGCTTTTACCATCCACCGGAGAAGAAGCTTCGCTACATTTGGGTGCAACAGAAAAAATGGGAAAAGTTAGTTAAACAAAAAATTCCCAAGAAATCCACGCTTTCAGGCTTACATTGCTACTCCAAATAATCCTTTCCATTTTTCGCGTTCCGCTATGGTTTTCATAAAGACACCGAATACTAGTTGGCCCTCTCGCGTTAATATCAAAGAATATCTTTGAGTATTACTAAGAAGGCTAGTGCGTTGGTCCTGTTCACCAATGGTGCAGTTGATCAGATCACATGTCTGACAGAAATTATATCGAATCCCCTGCAATAAAGAGATATGCAAAATATGAAGCTACGACTAGGCATACACCTGTATGTCTTTTTTCTCACCCCTTGGTTTTCGGTTAGTATCAAAATTTTCTCAAACAGAAAGGCGTACAAATGTTTTTCTTTTTGCTCACCGGCAACCTTTATGACAAGATTACCGCTCGCTAATAGTACTCCGTATTTTGACATATTACCATCATCGAGCAAACGTAGGTTTATGATCATATCCTGGAAACAAAGAAATGTAACAATATTTAAACCAAATCTGCTACTGCATATAGATGGATCGAATATGTCCTTTTACATAAATATAGCAGCCTTTAGTATTGGAGGTTGATGATTTTATATGCCTCTAAACCTATGACGTCATGTTAAACTGGTTTGAAGGAGCGTTATTGAAGGATTTGAAATTGTGCTTTTAACCCGACTGTACCAATTTTAACTTAACTGTTTAACATTTCTCCTACTATCTCTTGTAAACGTAAATGTGTAGGGTTCAGAAGGCGTTTGACAGTAAGTGTGGATTGAAAATCCACTTTCGTTTGAATTTGTCTCTGCTTTAGACCAAGCACACATTAAGTATAATTAAATAATAACAAAGCAGTAGAATATTAATATTACCATCAATCATTTTTTTGTACCGGGCTTGTAACTAAAATCGAATCAGAAAAAAGGTTGGAGTGAAAAGATGTTTAATCTATAAAATAACTCGATTTTACAAAAACTCAGTTTACCGACAGATATTTAGAACAAATGAACAAAAATGCATGTTCAAACAAAAAATTGTTTTGATTAGTGTTGTGCTTCCTGAATCTTTCGATGAGATTCATTCATATTAATCTTTTATGATCAGTGATTCGATTCATGAATCTTATCTAATCTTTGAAAAAAAACAGCATGAAAATGTGAACGCATGTTTGTTGACTAGCGTTTGTGTGTGTGACTGATGGCGTACCTAGCACATTCGCACACACAAATGCTATTCAATAAACGCCACACACAAACGCAAGTCAACAACATCTTCTTGTTGCTTCTTTTGAAATTTTAGCTAAGCGAGGTTTCATGAATCTTTGACATTAATGAGTCTTTGACATTAATGAATCTTAGAGATTCGTGGATATTGGCAATTTCATTAATCTTTCAAGATTCAGATTCATTGATACGTTTAAAAGATTAACTAACTAACAGCAAATGTGAGCGCTCAACGAGTTTAGCACGATATTAGGTAGTTAATTGAGATGTGTCGAGTCCTGGATTTTTTGATGTTAAGTTTTTTCTATTGTTGATTATGGATTCCTGTTTTAGTATTTGTTGATTAGAAGAAAAAAAGTCATTTAAAGGTTTTGTTAAAACAATTAAATGACTCCTCCCAGCAAGTATACAAGAGAATAGCCATTATGCGAATACATCAAGTGTTACCTTAGCTTGTTGAATAACCGTTATTTTCTTCGCATCATCCGCAGATTTGTCGATATACTCAGCTAAATCTTTAATTGTTTCTCTTGCTCGCTCCAAATCGTTGTACTCCTCATGTGTCTTACAATGAAATAAAGTTCAAAAGCTTGATCAAACATGGTGAACAGACTCGTTAAAATAGACAACCACTACGATACTCACTGGTGGCGTTTCAGAAACAAGCTCCTTTAACAATAACGGATATTTTAAAACACGTTGCATCGGTACGGCCAGCAAATCGTCCAACTTAAATTTACCTTCTTTATACTGTTGCTCACATTCCTAAAAGCAAACAAGTGTTAGCTTCCAAAGCTACATTATGCTACGGTTTTTACGTTCGTTTACCTTAAGCGATTGTTTGGCAAGAGGGTTGGTTCTTCTAACAGTCTTTATAAATTCTAATGCATTAGGCAAGCAAGAACAATAATCGCCATATATGACAAATTTTTTATGGAATAGCATAAAAACTTTACTGAGTTTTTGTACTGCTGTAGGAAGCTGTGTATTCATCAGTTCACTGTAAAATTTTCGATGCAATTTCTCAAGCTCCTTGATCCAAGGGAACATTGTCTTTATCTCTTCTTCCATTAGAAATTGCTTGAGAGGTTTCCTGAACTGATTCTTTAGTATAGCCAGTGTATCCAGATAAGTTTTCTCAGTGTGAATAAGTTCTTTAATAACATACAAACGCTTTTCAATTTTTCCCGGAGGTGATTCGTCGGTGTGGTTCTGTAACTAATATAGCCAAGTAGTTATAATAATTTAAGAAGATTTAAATTGTTGCTTATCATATCAATAGATTTGCACGTACCGGCACTTCAATCACTTTCTGATATGTGTCCTTTGCTTTCAACTCCTGCTGATCGTGTTCGTTGTAGTCAATTGAATTATATGTACTGAAATATATCAAATCAAAATGGTGTTGAAG
The DNA here is from genome assembly GCF_943734765.1 of Anopheles ziemanni. Taxonomy (NCBI): domain Eukaryota; kingdom Metazoa; phylum Arthropoda; class Insecta; order Diptera; family Culicidae; genus Anopheles; species Anopheles ziemanni. Next base: position 44,567,849 of record NC_080705.1, read on the forward strand.
TATTAGTGCACAAAGGGGATACTAATGTTGAAGAGTTAATGCCCAAAACTAAGCATAATCGTTAGTGTAATCGTGTAACTCCGCTGCTCAATATGTCAAAAGAATGTTCATACCCTATAATCGTATGTATAATCTGGTCAAAACGTAAACAAACAAACCAGTATTTCATTCGATCGCGATTTAACCGAATAGTTATTTCTGTGGTTGTTTAGCGTAGTTTTATAAAAGCTGTTATAAAAATGTTGCGAAGCAATGCTGAAACTTTTACCCAATTTTGATTGTGAAATACCAACCACAAATGATGAAAAATAAATAAGGCACATATTACGCTTGGCTCGAATATCGGTGATACATGAGAGACCAGCGTAAACCATGACTATACCAGCGGTTACGTTTCGTTTAGCCATGCCATTAATAATTAAAATTCATACTCTACATGACATTTTTTTATGAATCAAAATAAAGTAATGTATATGTTCAATCAAAGAACTTTTTCATTTAGCCATGATCTTCATTATAATTTGAGTATTACTGAATGTAACGTTGATTCAATTTGTAACCGATTTTTTAGTACTTGGAACAACTAAACTCGTTATTTGTCAAGTCACCAACCATTGCTCTAGTAATTCGTAATTTTACCTTTAACAATATACCGTTTGGCTCAAAAACATTTTCGTGCACTATTTGGAATGGAAGTGCTTGGTTAAATTGACACATAATTACGTAAATCATCGATGCATTGCTAATTTTTCATAGAGATTTAGAAAATTTCGCTTCTTTTCTGGCCCGCTCACAGCTGAGTATGTCGTGCTGACATGGCCTGGTAATCGTTCTCCAGGATACTCGGCCGAACAGATTCTGCTGCACTTGATTCATCCATCGAGCTCCCTAGGCTCCTCGTCGTCGCGTGCCGGGCCGCTACTGAGCACCTTCTTTTGGGGGCATGAGTCCGGCATCCTCATGACATGCCCCAAACCAACGGATCCTGCTGGCTTTCGTCAACCTTAAAATATCCGGCTCATCATACAGCTCAGCTAGCTAGTGGTTCATCCTCCACACGGCCTCCTCCGTGAGCAGAGTCCATGAGTCATGCCCACAGAGAACGACCGGTCTTATCAGCGCTATATTGCACACTTTGTCCGTGGGGGAAGTCATCTGGACCTCAGGAGTTTGTAGAGTTCATAGAAGGCACGATTCCCCTGAACAATGCGAGTCCGGATTTGTCCACTGATACACTGCTCCTGTCAGAGCCACCGACGAGCAGGTACTTTGGAAGAGCAGAAGAGTATTTGGGATAAGATTTTGTTGGACTATGATGGTTCGAAAGTCAGCACTGGGTGGATGACACCCAGCATTCAGTCCTCCGGTATCTTTTCCTGTTGCCAAATTTTTACAATTGGCTGGTGCATACTGACGGTAAGCTCTACCGAACCCATCTTGAATAGTTCTGCCAACAGCCCATCGCTGCATCAGCTGCTTTGTTCTGTTTCAGCTGCTTGATAGCACTAGTGACTTTGTCCAAGGATGGTGGGAGCACATCGTCATCCAGCTCCTGGCTAATGTGCTGCTCGATTCTACCTGCGCTACTCTGTTCAGGTGCCCGTTGAAGTAGCATTACCACCATGACATGACCCCTGTCTTCTTCAACATGCTGTAAAACTGGCTAATTTCCCCCGACTGAGATAGCTACTCCATCAATTGGTCATTCGACTCCTCGAAGTGACGCTTCTTGCGCTCGAAGAGTCGGGTTTGTTGTGTCCTCAACCGTTTGTATTGTTCCACGTTCCGACGGTTTTCGCGCCGCAGCTCGGCTGTGCTGTTGATGACTCGCTCCACCAAACGCCTGCGGTCATCGATGGGTCGTCTATAAGAACGTGGTCAATTTGGGAATATGTCTTATGTGGCGACCGCTAATTGTAGCTGAAACGATGTTTGTGCGGGGCGAAGATGATACGGATGTGCCTCGAGGACACGATGTTTATGAGTCGGAGGCCGTTGTCGTTGGTTAGATGAAAGACACTAAAGCTTTCAATCGTTGATTTATAGGCCTCCTCTCACCTGAGCATTACATCATGTTGTAGGTAGCGGCCGTACTCCATATCGAGTTGCGTATAGAAAGATCCCCTGTCGAGGCCTGTCGTTGATCGGCCACCATCCGATCACATGTTTACTTCTTCTTCTTCTTCTTGGCGTAACGACCTCTTGGTCATGCCTGCCCGTTAAGGGCTTACGAGACTTGTTTCCCTGTTGTACGTGGATAGTCAGTCCTCTCGTACAGGGGAGGGTCCGGTCTCGGTTGGGATTCGAATCCACGCCGTCGAGGTGGTGAGCCTCGGCGCTCATGGGCCGATTTTTCTAACCGGCGCTACCGCTCGGCTGTCGCGGACCCCCGATGTTTACTTATAGCGCCCATAGCAAGAAACGCCGTACCAAGCTCGTGCTTAACTCCACCACTCTGGTACATCATGCAATGGCTGCGGTAGGACGCTTCGGAACTCCCTTCCAGTGATCCTCTTGAAGTGCTACTATCTCGAAACCGCGGGCTCCCATTTCGCCTGTGAGTATTCTGGTATGCCCGGGTGAGGTAAGAGACCTGCAGCTCCATGTATCGAGTGTCCAATCGTAGTCCTTTTTTCGTCGCGTAGGTCTGGCATGATTGATTCAAATCGGTAGTTCTTCTTGATTTTCTTTCGTTGCAATAATACAGGGGTGGCTTGCAAGGCCTCTCCGACGCCTCCTATCTCGTCAGTGGAACAACACACTCTGGTAGTTTAAGTCCCGTATAATGCCAGGACATAAGATACAGCCGCCCCTAACATGGAACATACATTGGTTCGAGCCGTCGATTTGTTGTTTGAGCAAACTCACTAAGCTTTTTTGTTCGTTCCTGGAAATTGTTGCGAATAAGACAAGGCTATCGGAGCAACAGCTGAGCGAGTTTAGTCAAAAAACGAATCACCAGCACAATACCCGAAGATCATGGCACGGACGACGGTACGGAGCGGTAACGGGTGTATGTTTCCCTCATCTATGATTAAATTCTCAATATGTGTTGCTAAACGCAACATGGCCGATAAGGTCGTTTTAGCGTTTAAAATGTGTTGGTGTAGTCTAATATTTTCCGTTTTTTCCAATATATCCGCAGTTTTCTTTTAGCTCCTTTTTTATGACGAATTTTACATACCGTATCGAAATATAGGAACACCATAATGTTTTTTTTGTTTTATTTATGTAGTTTGATAAATTAGGTTCGTGGGTTGAAATCATCGAAATTTTCCAATATCTGTTAGCTGTGCGTGTGTACAAAAATAGTAAAGCGCTTTGAACTTTGTGGAATTTTCAGAAATTTTTCATAAAAGTTTACGATTGACGTGTGCTTACTCTTACTGTGCCGGTTTTTGTTTAAACTGCTTAAGTGGCCAGCTTTAAACTGCTTTGCAAGTAGGATCCTTAAGAAGGACGCCAATAACTCAAAAACATTGCAATCACTTTACAAAACCTTTAAATGTGTTGCTCAAAGGCTTTGCTTGAAGTTTTAAAAACTCCACCGATAAAACGGCAAATAACAAACCTTTACTATCAACAAATGTTCAATATGATAATAGTCATAGTTTGTAGGTGTTAATGCGTTACATCCCAGGATATACTTTTAAAACGACATGGCGCTGTGACGTTGAAAACGCTTCCATTCAAAAAGTCAATCAGATCATTCCAGTTTTATAGTAAAATTTAACGGGTTAATTATTTCACCGCTATACCGGTTTTACCGGCATACAATAATCTTGTTAGCCTAATTGAATAAGGGAAAGCATTATGTGCTATAGGTTAAATTTACATACCTCTCTGCTAAACCATCGTAGATTGGGTTGCTCGAGCCGTTTATCTCTCCAGCTACACTTACAACATTGAAACCACTGTGCAATGACAAGAAATGGAAAAGAAATGTCATTTTCAAACTATGCCAGGGTTTATCAGAAATGAATCACAATGTCACTTTTTTTCTGATTTGAACTGCATTCTGATAAACCCGCTACGGGTTTGGTTCTCAAGAATAGAACAGTGGAGGTAGTTCTTGGGCAGTTACGAGAAAATGTAACAAATGCTTAATATTACTTACGGTATGTTGTGTGCTGATTGCACTTTCCGACAGTTCGATAATTTTGAGAGGGATTGCAACACACAATGAAAATCCGTTAAATCGTAGAGCATTTCTATCTCAAACATTTTTTGTATCCCGAACTTGATTTTACATGCATCCAGGAATAGTGTGATATTTTGTATGCAAAGAAACTACACGCAAAAAAGAATTAGATTCGAAATTGAAGGCACGTTGTCGTTAACTTAATACATACATGAGCCATCTGTGGCTTACGACAGAAATCTTGTCGTTCAAATGTGGTCGGGTCTAGAAATTCAAGCAAGTTGCACAATATTACTCCATCTCGAAGCATCGTCGCAAATAACTTGATATCCGCGTCAGATTTATTCACACGATGTTCGGTAGAGATAATTTGACAACGAGTTAACCAATCAACACAATCACGCCATAAGTTGTTAGCCATCTTAGTGTAGTTGTAGATTTAGCCGTAGTAAAATACAAAGAACTGTTTTCAGCAAATAAAACTTGGTCCTCGTGAACGTCCACTTAAGTCAAATGCTCTCGACACACTAGAAGCATATGTGCACCAAGTACCGATACGAGGGAGTGAAAAGAGTGAGCGACTCAAACAGCTGATAGCAACGCGTGATTTTTGCAGTTTATTATGAATAATCAACACCAATGTTGAATATAATTTTAACCATAGGAAAAAAATGAAAATAATTTTCAATGATAATGACTACGTTATAGTTTAAATTTTAGAAATAATACTTCTTCTTCTTCTTCTTCTTGGCGTAACGACCTATTGGTCATGCCTGCCCGTTAAGGACTTACGAGACTTGTTTCCCTGTTGTACGTGGATAGTCAGTCCTCTCGTACAGGGGAGGGTCCGGTCTCGGTTGGGATTCGAACCCACGCCGTCGAGGTGGTGAGCCCCGGCGCTCATGGGCCGATTTTCTTATCGTCGGTTTAGAAATAATAACAAACTTTAAATTTGTTTAAAGTTTGTTGACATTTTAAAGAATGATGGTTCCCTTTTTGGGTTGGGATTATATGTTTTTTGCTCAATTGTTAACTTTAATTTATAATTATGTCCTTCAAGCATCAGGGAATTAACAAGTACAAATTTTTTTTTCTCATACCCCGAACTTGTTTGTTAACCCACTTTTTATAATTGTGTAATTGCAGATTGCTGCCGAAAATTATTAACGGAGGTATCGCTGGAATTATTGGTGTTTCTTGTGTGTTTCCTCTGGATCTCGTTAAGACTCGATTGCAAAATCAGCAAGTTGGCCCAAATGGAGAAAAAATGTACAATTCCATGTAAGTTTAGTCTATTGTAAATGTTTGGTTTTTTGTAAAGTTTATGTGTAAATTAGTTTATTTCTCATTCCTTGTTATAATATTTTTAGTGAACCGATTACCTGCTACTAGCGTTATTCACATTATCAAACCAATGTCATGTTCGATTCGATATTTCTTAATATGTTAGAAAAACTTTTCTACATTTTCGCAGGCTAGATTGTTTCAAAAAAACCTACCGAGCCGAGGGTTATTTCGGTATGTACCGCGGATCAGCGGTTAACATTTTGCTTATCACACCGGAAAAAGCAATCAAATTAGCGGCAAACGATTTTTTCCGCCATCACCTAACCACCGCCAATGGGTAAGTGAAGATTGTTTTGTTGGGTTTACATTCTAAAACAATACCTAATTAATCCTGGTTACGATTATACGGGTAAATTGTATGCGGTATTTAGAGATTTGTATAAATAAGAGCTCTCTATTCTGTAGATCATTGCCTATAACTCGCCAGATGGCCGCCGGCGGATTGGCAGGTTTATGTCAAATCGTCATAACCACCCCTATGGAGCTTTTGAAAATTCAAATGCAAGATGCCGGACGTGTTGCTGCTCAGGTGCGTTGCCTGCTTAAAAATGGTTAGGTGAAAATGTCACCACGAACTTTGCTTTAGAAGTTATAGTTTCGATGTTTCTCGGCGTAATTAATCGAAGATTGCGCATTGATTTATATGTTTTGTAGGCTAAAGCGGCAGGAAAAACTTTACCGAAAGTTTCTGCTACTTCCATTGCAATGGAGCTTGTGCGCACAAAGGGTATAACTGGATTGTACAAAGGAACTGGTGCTACCGCGTTGCGTGATGTGTCATTTTCGATCGTGTATTTCCCGTTGTTTGCCACTTTGAATGCCCTCGGTCCTCGCCGTGATGATGGTAGCAATGAAGCAGTATTTTGGTACAAACGCAAACCGCTTTCTTCTCCTTCACTTGGCAAGGTATCACAACGGTCTGAATCTTTGCAGGTGTTCGTTCTTGAGTGGCTGTGCTGCCGGCTCAATGGCAGCGCTGGCGGTTAATCCGTTCGACGTAGTTAAAACACGCCTTCAAGCTCTCAAAAAAGCCGAAGGCGAGATGCAGTTCAATGGTGTGGCTGATTGTATCGGGTTGGTTAAGCTTAATGCATTTGAAGGATGGTGTTTTTAGGAGAGATTTTCTAATAAATGTTTCTATTCCTACAGAAAAACTCTAAAGCACGAAGGAGTGACTGCATTTTTCAAGGGAGGACTGTGCCGTATGATCGTCATCGCACCACTGTTCGGTATTGCGCAGATGGTTTACTTCCTCGGTGTCGCAGAGGCCCTGCTCGGCACTAAATCCGGTAATAAGTAAAACTATTTTTATCGTGTGTCTTTGTGTGGATCATTTGTGCTACCAACCATCGATCCAACTATGCTTGATATTTCTAAAACAAACCACCAACATAACATAATTAATTGACAACATCAACCAAACCAATAAAAACGGTTGAAAGATACTGATGGCTGCCCTTGGAAGATAGTCCGACAAGTTCTCAGAAGAATCTAACTCATGAATGGGTAGTATTGTTTGCCACATGTTTTGACCAGTAGTTGTCCTTGTATGAAAGATTACTGTAAACGATTCTTAGTAATTTGCAACGTTACTATTGGTTGTTAACTGTGGGCAAGGGATGTTTGATTTTGAAAAACCCATTATGCGTTTACAACAGAAGCTTAAATTTCCCCAAAAGTTTAATGTCATCTGCTTCTGGAAATTATTTTTCCACTTCTGAATGGCTAAAACAACATTTTATTTTATTGACGTTAGGCAGAAATTGATTGATCTGAATTGGTCAATATTGCGTTAAAAGCTATCGCTGGTAAATGTTAGAATCATATCACGTAATTTAAAGCTGCAAGAGGTAGTTAAAAGTAGTTTGAAAGAAAACTACGTAATGATACGACCAGTCCGCATTTCACGGAATTACATTGATTTATTACGTACAAGCATTCGGGTCTGAATCTTTTAAAATAATTATTTGTGAATATGCCCTTCAATTTGAACCGCTATGTATTGATGTTTATGGCAAAATGTTGATGAATCAATTAAAAATGAAGCGGATTGACTGAGCAATGCGTCCAGTAGAGCTTCGAGAAATACAATGTTATCAATACCCTGATTGTGAAAAAAACAACCTTGTATGTAACGCAATGTAAAACGAAATTGTTTGTGTTCACTACGAAGCATGTCGGGTGCTCGTGATTGCATGTTTACTAGTGTACTAATCCTACATACAACGGATTATGTGTTACCTTTTCTTCAGCGCAATCTGTTTAATTGTCAAAACACGTATAAATATTGCAAGGTTATTGAAAAATGGATACACGGGAAACATCAATTAAACTTGTCCTTCGGTAAGCGATCAGCAACAACATCTCAAGACAATAAAAAAGTAATCTAAATGATGTTCCTTATAGCAAAGAAAACATTGTGCAAGGCATATGAATATTGTAACAATCCCAATCACATACACAGACACACATACACATACCTACATACAAATTACTTCCACCCACAAATAATAACGAAATCAATTACAATTTTGTGGTTGAACAAACGCGTGTGTTGCTCTATGCTAAGAATAGCGAAAAGACTATTAATGGATATGTAAATGCTCGACATTCGTAGTACAGCAAATGCATGTAATAAATATAAAGAAAATGAACGTTGTATCTAAACACGATGAACATCAACAACAAACAAAATAAACCCAATAGCAATGTGACGATGATACTAAACACCGAAATAAATGAAAATCAATATCAATTAGTTAAAATATGCAAATCCAGTCCGTTTTAAAATTGAATGTGCAAGTTTTTTACTGATAAATTGTGTAAAATGTGTCGTGTGATGTGTAAAAATTACAATCTAATATCGAAAAACTGACGGAACTGACCGTGAAAGAAAAGGTTGTACAAATGAATGTCTGCCGTGCCATCCTGTTGGTAAGTATACCATCATTAACCTAATTTACGATGTCGTTGTGACTAATTAATTTAAAGTGTTCGTGTGCACTGTAATATAACATGTGAAAAGCAAACACCAATTTTTCATCTACAATTACTGCGTCGAAAAGAAGGGGTGATGTTATTCACGGAAATCCCATTATTTGTATTTGTACCAATTGGTATTTCCAATCGGCCAATAAAAGATTTAATTAACTGGTTAATAAAAGGAAAAAGAATAAACTGATTGCAACTGAAGTAGATTTTGTAAATTTGAATATAACTAAATACGACTGTTATGTTATAACGATTATAGTGGTCATTGTCGTAACAGAAGCGAAAGCATCCATTATCCAAATAGCATAATAATTTGTTCATAGATTTTTGCTTCAAGCCATGGTGGGGCCTACTGTAAACGTTTTAAAGCTATTCTAATAAATTTATTGTCGTTAGATTGCTTAATTGTGCAGAGCTTATGATTTCAATTTGTAATCTTATCAACTTTGTTCAAAAAGTCACTTTTGGCCATTTTTCTATTGTAAGGAAAAAAAAGTCAAAAACTTTCTCTCTCCTCAAGGCGATTCATCGACGATGATTCATTGAACAGGTTTTGAAACAACAACAACACCTTATGCATCAAGCTAGTCCGCATTGCACAGTTTTACTCTTGATTGTCTAGAAGAAAACATCCGGCATCAACTGCTCTCAGTGCGAATGCATTTCCGGTTTTTTGTATTAATAAACGTCTTCAGTCGACGTAAATCTGAATTTTTTCAAAGGCATAAGACATACGCAGACTTATGACATGAGCGTTCCATTTTCACATGGAAAAAACATACCCTTTAATTCCAATGGCTTCCAATGACCCCGCAATGAACCGTTAACAAGACTGGGAGGAATATTTAGCATGAGTAGATGAATACGAGTACATTACACTCACCGGTAAAGAGAATCTAATTGTCTGCAGGGGTACATGCTATTAGTCTGTCATCCTAACTTCTAGGGCGGCTCTCCGGCTCCTCGGGACAACGGGAATTTAAAACAACGGATCGGGCGAGAGTGTACTTTGGGAACAACGCGTGATAATAATCTAAAACCTGCAAAGCAATGCTTCTGGCTCCACCGACCGCCGACCATTCCAGTCTCTTCCAGAGGAGAAAATTCCCGAAGAGCACTTACCGAGCGAGACTGTGCGAACAGTTAGAGGTACGCCGATACCGTAAGCATTAGCTAATAGTGGAAAAAAGCCGTGATGATTCGCCGTTAATTACGTGCAAACTGGCCGAAGCGTGCAGCTTTTCCATTCTACAAGACACCTCCTTCCCCCCTCTCCTAGCGGTCACGGAAAGTCTTTGGTCAATGGACCTGCGTAGCCATTGCTCCCGCGATTGCCGCCGTGGGCTGCTTCTTCAAGGAGCAACAATGCTTTCCGAGGAATCGCTACAAGTAACATCAATGGTGACTCAGGCGAGGAAACTTTTATCTGTGTCTCTCTTACTACCCTCATCTATCAGTTTCTCTCTCTCTCTCTCCCTTATCGCGGAATTGCGTCTGTTTTAATCTCCTTTCAGAAGCAGAAGCAACTTAATCAGGATAGTGAGAACCATGTGTACAATACGAAATGTGCGTAATGCGAGTGGTGAAAAATTATCATAATTGTAAAAGCAATTACGGCCAGAATTGCATCCGATTCATTCTTATCGCTAGGTAATTTTGGCTACATCGGCTGCAGTTGTTTATTTTATTTTTTTTTTAATGTTCATAGTACTAATCGCAAAAATGTGGAGGTGTTATAAAATGCAAGTGATTGGAACATGGTTTCATGGTCATGTGCGATAATGTCTGTTTTTTTAACAAATGCTTTTGCAAATGTGAGGTTTTTTTTTCACGGCAGTCCGGAATCGGATTGCTGTTTGATACTTTCCTGAAAAATGTGCGAAATACTGACTGTACTGGAGGGCAAAACGTGTTAGTCGAAGCACCACCCGAAGCTCAGCACACACTTTTAGATCACCACAATCCGTCCTACATAGCTGTGCCACTCTTGGGTGAACCTGGTGGCATCTGCCCGAGAATCGCGCGAGGGTAGACGGAGGGACCCGACCGGGTTTGGGCTTGGGCCTTGGCACGGAACAGATCAACGGAACTGCGGTGTCCAAGGTGCCTATTTTTTCCACCCTTTACTTGGGTTTTTCCTTCTTCGCTGGCTTCGTTTTCTGTTTCAATATTTTTCCATCTTGTTGTTCGCCTTGTGCCGGCATATTTATGCCGCTTAATTCGGATGAGAGATCTGCCCTGTGCGCGCGCGTGTATGTGTGTTGGTTTTATGCTTCTTTACCTTTCTTCACACGATATTTTTTCCTCTCTTTTGTGCCCCTGCTTTCTCTCCCTGTTTCGAGCGCACATTCTTTCATCCGAGTCGTCTGTGCCTGTTGGCGGGTATTAAAACCAATGCTTCGGCGGCCGAGGAGAGTGTGGTCGAACACTGGTCGGTAACTGTAAAACGGCCCGAAGGGGTAGGAGCGGAGAAGAGGCAAGAAGAAAGTCCACCGAAGAAGTGGGTCATCTTATAAAAAGGCAAGTTCAAGGCAATGCGTCTTTCAGACGTCTAGTGCATTTCGTGCAGAAAGGAGCTACTACGATCATAGGAGCGGAGCAGAGATCCACGAATAGTCCAGTCAGTCGGAGGAAAACAACACACCACACAACAACATAAGGTTTGTTCTCGTTTCCGCCCTTCCGCCCGGCCATGGGGTCTGACCGGATCGTGGGGTCATGTGCGCCGTGTCCGCTAAAGTGGTTTTGATAAATTTGGCTCGCAAAGTGAATGTGTGTACGTGTGGATGTGTATCTGAGTGTGTTTTTTGTGCTACAAAAAAGCGGTTGTTCGGTGGTAGAGAGAAAGTTTTTCGAAAGCATGGACACCGTGGTCTCCGAGGGCTGACGATGCAGTAGAAGATGAAAGATTTAGTTCCAACATGATAAAGTGTTTTCTAGTGGAGGCTTTGTTAAGCAAATCGAAAACCTACAATGTTTAGTCATCATTAAAATCTGGAGACGAGAGTGAAGTAAAGAGTCTACAATATGCAACGGTTCAATTGAATGATATTTATGAAAAATGGTATCGATTACTATCGATGTGCAAAACTGTGTCCTACAATTTATGTTCAACCGTGACTTTATGTTTGTTTCTGTTATTTAAAGAAATCTTCCACAAGTGGAAAAATTGTTAAAACATGACCTTCTACGGAGGGTAAATTCAAAATTCAAATTGCGATGATATGAGTATCTGGTTTGCTGTCGGCTGCGGCCAACACCAGGCTTGGCACTAAAGCCAGAATTGGACTAACCTCGCTGCCATGCGCGAATTGGGAAAGTTGTATACAGTTATGTTTAATTTAGGTTACGAAACGGGAGACCTGATTGGTTTGAATGGAAACGCTAATACGATATCGTGGCTCGTAAGCGGATGCCGATGCACAAATCCCGGCTAAAGTGGGACGCGAAACGGTTCGAAGGATGGAAGGGAGGGCATAGAAAAGGCGGCTTTGAAAACTGCTGGGAACATTCTTCGGCGATCGTTGTTGATCATGCACAATAATAATACACCCATGTGGCCTTTCGTCAATATATGACAATTACGACCACTTCTGTGGCAGAGTGGATTATTCGACATCGTAAGCAAAGCCATACGTACGTGCAAAGACATACGTAGGAACACACGCTCAAAGCGGACGCCGATAATCAGTGGTGGTAACTTTCTCTTCTTCCGAGATGCCAGCAAAGATGCGGAGCGTTTCGGTGTGAAGATTCCGTCCGCTTTTTTGTTGTTTCTCTCCTATTTCATTACCCGCCATATTCTTTCGGTTCACATTTTCTGGTTACCATTCAAATGAACTCAACCTTTGGTTCACTCATTTTCCGGTCCAATTGTGAATTCTTGGGCTTTTCATGCCCCAGTATCACCAAATCATTATCATTCACATCATCATCATCATCATCATCATCATCATCATCATTTTTTCTAGCATGTTGGTCGGGGAAAACCACACAACACATTCGAGCAGTGGGTCAAAGATCCCAGCAGAAACAAGAAATTCGCTCCTTCGTGCACACAAGAAGCAGTCTGGAAAGCGTTGACCTACAAGTAAACTGCATTTACTCAGCCGATAATAGGCTAACCAACACGAATGAATATGGCACCGGTTATCACGCAATCGAGGTCGTGTTCTGTTCCGATTTTGTGTGTCACTTTCAGTCCGTTTCTTTTCGTCATTTCTCCGTAGCATTTGATGTCCTCACGGGGGACACTTTCATTATTCTCAACAGTTTTGCTTTTTCTCCGCCAACTAGACGGTGCAAGAATTTACAGCTTCAGGCATTCCACTTCCATGACGGCGGTATTCGAATGGCATACTTCCGCTGCTATTTCGAATGGCCGTTTCGATGAAACGTGCAACCGCGCGGAGAAAGAGAAAGTTTTGCATATACACGGATGTTATATCACGCATTTCTTTCCGTCATCGATCGTTCCGAAGCGCGTCATAGCGAGTGTGTGTTTTTTGTTTGTCTTTATTTTTTATTTTTGTCAGAGCTGGAATTTAACGTTTCATTGACCTCGACACTCTACCTTTTTGGAGTGAAGTCGAGACCTTCGGAATTTTTTACTATGTTCATGCATAGGTTCGCCGTTTGTTAGCGGAAATTTTGGAATGGTTTCGCTCGTTCAAATAATTCGTTTAAACAAATGCACATACAATTTGACGTAATAAATATTCCACATCCCCGATGATTCGTTGCTTGGGTGTAACGGTTTTCTCCCCCGTCTTTCTTTTTACAGCAACATGACGCATAAAACGGAACGCAGCCTGATCCTACTGGGACTCGTGTTAAGTAACCTTGTGCTTTGCACCTGGGCTTTCCCGCAACAGCATCACCAACACACAGTGACCGAGCAGAGAAAGTTCGCGGAGAAGCCCAACGCCATCAAAAAGGTGGCGCTGGACGACATCGAGGAGATACAGACGAACCAGATACAGGACGGCGGTTTCTCCTGGTCCAACATGCTGGGCCTGCTGATGCAGATGATCTTCAACGGTGGCGGCGGTGGTGGTGGTGGCAACGTGCCGACCAAGTCGGATGACATCGACAACGGCGTGTCGTCGTTCGGCCAGTCGCCATGGGCCAACGTCATTTCGGTGGGGCTGAAGATCATCACCACGCTGCTCGGAGGCGGCGGCGCTGGGGACGGCATCGATAAGGTGGACAACGGTGGATCGCCGATGCAGGTGAGCGAAGCGAACGGGGGTGTCGCGGTACGTGACGGAACTCACAACGGAAATGGTGATGGCATGATTCGTAGCTTTTTTTAGTAAACAAACATGTAAAAATCCTACGCATAACATTGCTAATTGCTCTGTGATATCCTTATTGCAAATTCCATTATTTATCTTTAATGCTTCTAACAGTTAAATCATGCAATCGATATCATGAATCATCAATTAAGCAAATTGCATCGCTCAACTACCTGTCTGAAATCACGTAAGAATGTTTAGATTCACTCTTGAAGTGTTAAGAGTTAACAAGTTTAGCAGTCAATACGAGTTTGTATTACTATTTAAACAGTGAACAAAATCGACTTTGTAAAGAATCTTATTTTATGTTATTGATCTTGTTTTGTATAATGTAGAGTCACTGCTGGTTAATGCTCAAAATATTGAGAACCATAAGCCATAGTAATTTTAGTTGTTATATTTTGTCTTTCAAATTTTATTTGTTTATCTTAAAAAGTAATTTTTTAAAACTCTTTTCATAAAAAGAAAAAAATAAAACGATTAACAAAACAAGTACACATTTAAAAAAAGTCAAATATTTGATTTTGTTACGATACCGGTAAACATTTTATTTAGCAGTTTTAACAATAAATTGGCCAAATTGGCATTGGCACTTGAAGAATGTATTGTACGATCAGATCTACATCACAAAACTGTTGTGTGTGGTTTGCCAAACAATAGCGGAAGCAATGGTCATTTTAGAAACTATCTAAAACCTTTTTATACAAATGGTATTTTGCCATCAATTTGGGTCCACTCCATTACGGATTTGCATATATTTTCGATTGGAAATTGATAACATTATGAATTGTTGTATAAGCTTGGCAGTGTGGTGTGAACATTTTATTTTTGCAGTGAATTTATTAAAATCAAGGGCATTGTGAGATTAGTTCTTAGGACAGAAATAATATGGAATAAGATCATACTTATGGAATGGTACTTGAATCCTTCTGCTGTACGATTCAACTATCGCTCTTAAAAATAGTAGAACCGGAACAAGTAAAATCGCGCATTTTTAAACAATTTTAAAAGTACCACTAGGTCAAGTTATTTATACAGTTGTTAACTTGGTTTTTAAAAATTTAACATAAAATGTTTTAGATAAGAAGATTTTCCATAAATATTCCGCATGTTGTGCCTCTTGTTTTCGACATGGTAACAGTTTGCCTAAAGCGTAGAAATCGCTGCAAGGAAGTGGGGCCTCCTAAATCATCCACACCCACTAGCTTACCCACATTTACACCAGCACCTAACTGTAACAGACAGTCTTTCTGTAAGCGTAGTTTAATTTTAAATTATTCCCTCTAAACATTTAGAACGTTCTAGCTGCCGTATTCACAGCCATGTTTGGTGCCAAAGACCCCGACCAAGTTAATACGATGGCAAAACAGGCCGGTGAGGTACGTATTTGTACATTATGTCGTGTCTAGTTTGTTTCGTCGTGTCGTGTCTAGTTTGTCTAACTTACTTCTGGGATATTCCATCAACTCTCTTGTTCTTTGTAAAAATATATCTTTTTCCAACTGCTTGTACAAAATATCCTCCGAATTAAAATGGGACACATGTTTATTTTTCCGCCGTAACGCCAACAAGTGTAAATCGAACATAAATCCGCGCACTAATCTCAATTCGAGCTTTGACAAATGAATTTAAAATAAGTTTGTAGAATTTTTCCATTAGTGTCTATAGTTATATCATCGGTACGATTCTTAAGCCACTCGATTTAAAGGAGTTTTTAAATGTGATTTCGTTTCCAAAGATCATTTCAATTTTACTTGCGAGATATCTTTTGTGTGTGACGTTTTAAAAAATTGGTTTGAAATTCATTAAATACACTCAATTTCGTTTAGTGTGAAAAATTTGACACAGACAAATTGAACATTGTCAAATGTTGCTTTACTCACAACATACGGAACTCATGTCAGAACTCAGATATGTTATTCTTTTCCTTTTGCAATCAATAAGTTGCCTTCATAAAAATCACCCAACCTTACAAAATGTGTGCCAATGAGTGCGTGTGTGTTTGTTTACCCAGCTGCAACATCACAAGTATACCAGACAAATACAATGTATCATTCCAGTTCATTAACATTGTCGTGAACCTGCTCGATGCCCTGAAGACGTCGTTCTCTCACCGTTCTCTGACTGCCCGGAGCCTGGGAAAGAAAGATGTGATCAGCGACGCAACCGTTGCCAGCCTGGCCATGATGAAGGGCTACGTTCGCGGCACCAACCAGCCCGAAGATCGCTGCATGCAGAAGTTTCTTTGTGAGGCAAACAGCGACTGCATGAGCGCGATCGGTGGTTCCAGCATTTTCTGCCAGCTTGGATCGTAAGTGCACCTAATTCATGGCAACCACTAGAAACCCTTTGGTGACTAACGTCTCTCTCATTCACTCTCGCTTGCTCTCTCTCTTCCAGCTATGCCACCAGCTTTATTCTTGAACGGCAAACGGGCAAGGCGTTTGACATCTTCTACGAAGCTGGACGAAACGGACGCTTCGGAGTGGATTGCCGACAGCTTTATCTGGAGTGTAACGAAGTTTAAGGCGTTAAATAATGCCCTCCCAACAGAGGATCGAAAGAGGGCGAGGAACAAATAGCAACTTTACCGTCCGTACCCATTTCTTTAGACCTTTCCATTGGCGTACGGATACCCTGTCCGGGACCGTATGCTGCAACTGAGCAACAACGATTAGAACCGATGGTCGTGTCTCTATGATACCGCATTCCCTGCACAAATGCATGAGATGCCTGTGCCATCGAGATAGACCAACCACTAGCTTTTACATTTATTTATGGTCTCTAGCAGTAATCTCATGTTTTTGTGGCCTTATTATTTAAATCATATTTATATGTCTTATTTATTTATTTTGCCGGTTTCCACAACTAACTATTTTTAATTTCTCAACCGACAATCTGCTGCTGCCTTCGGCAATCAGAAGGTGACGCAACTTGAGCAAAAATTGAAAGGCTGTAGTGAATACTAAGGAAAGATAAACGAAATATCAATTCAAGCTAAGAGCAGCCACCAACGGGTGATTTACGATGCAATGTTTATTCCTAATTCAAGAATGCATTCCAATTTCTCACAAACACTTTTCATCTATTAGCCAATTTTGTGGCCATTTCCCCTATCGCAATGCAATATTCTAGGCAGGAAAATAAGAAAAAAACCCGCAATTATAAGCACAGATGCAACACGACAATTGGAATGTACAATTTTGAGATAAGGAGTGGTACTATTTATTGCAAAATAAACCGAATCAGTAGTATCTACATGGGTTGTGTTAGGTTTTGTTACGATTCAATCAAATGTATCCGAAATAAAGTAATTTTATATGCACCTTTTTTGCAAATTCATTTGGCAGGAATTATTCGGTTTTTTTCCAAAACCTATATAACGGAAGTGTGGCACTGACCAGAGAACTTGTACGAAATACGTTGATAACTTCTTTAACATATATCTCTCCCGGTAATCAAATTGTTTTATTTTGGAAATAATGAAATGTTTTCTAAAACTCCGCATCTTAACTCTAATGTTTATGAGCACTCGTACTCTTCGAAACTTATTCCTATTTCGATTCGGGGTGATTTATAGAAAAACTAATGTTTTTGTTATTGGATCTTCAGTCTATTTTTTTCGTTTCTTGAAAATACTACACGTTCAAAAATGAAAAAAATTAAAAAAGTTAAAAATCCTATTTGATAGATTTCTATTTGTTTCTGTATTTCTGTTTGGTATCTTTTTTCTTGAAAGTTCTGAGAGGTTTTCAGATATATTTCTGGAGATTGTATGGAAGGATAAAACCTTAGAATCTGGACAGTTTCGTATCAAAGATGGTAACGATAATGGTTACTAGCGTACCAACTTTACTGGTTTGTTAAGTTAATCACGTTCATTTCGTTTGGAAAAAATTAACTCTGTAAAAAATGGCTTATGTACTACCGGCTATGGAAACCATTAAAGTTAGTATATGAAGGCACATTATGTACACTTACCTGTGACAAGTGAGGAGCCTCTTCACTCATACTCATCCAACTTTCTCACAAATCTACGTCGAGCAATTTTTAGAATCGCGTTTAAAAATATCCATTCTAATTGAAACAGGCGACACCGTGCCATTGCGTCATTTTTGTTTTCTTTTTTTGTCAAAAATAGGGTCAGACGCCGTGAACACTAGAGTAGACACGCGTTTCACGCACTATGGCCACGGCCTAGTCGGTAACATTAATTTTATTATTGTTTTTTATTCCTTTTAGTTGAACAAACATACATTTCGGCAATGTAATTGAGTCGAGCACAAGAAACTCTGAGCACCACGGTGTATTAGGCCAAATACGTGCGTACTACCGGCTATGGAAACCAAGGTTGTTTCAAGGTTTCATTTATCAAAATGAAATTTTAGTGTAGCCATTTTTTAATGTTTTTCGTATAGATTTCATAGATGTCTACTAAACTACACATCTCTTTCCTACACATATTTAGTGTGAATTATTTTTTTAAGCTTCACTACTAACGCCATATGGATGACGCTGCACCGTGCCGATCCCATAGTGCCGGCTTACAAATAAACCAACACTCGTCTACTTTGATGGACCGACCCGAGTGCGATTGGAACGAGGCGACCGAAAAATCTTGGCGCGATCGCAAACCTAGATCGAATGAGCCGATCAGTCCAATATAGTTTCTCGTTGGAGTCGGTAACATAAATGGCCCCGCTGGTGGTTTCTATCCTCCCGGGCTCCCCCTCATAGCGCCCCTTCCATCCGAAGGATTGGTAGCTGAGGGAGTTTCGGTGTACTATCCGATCGGAACGTTTAGCAAAACTCGTCCAAACCGCGAAAGTGTAGTGAGAAACGAAAGTAAATCACGGTGTCAAAGGTGTTAAGTTCGTATAAGGCAAACACATAACTGGCGAAAAAGTCCTTCTTAACCAGTGTCACCCGGATTTGGTAGAGTGTTTTAATTTCGTGCAAACTAGCGAGTCGCACCGCAAGCAAGTGAGACAGCCAGACAGTCGTCAGTGCTCTGTCCGTCGGGTAGTGTCTTTCCAACGGTGCCAAAAATATCGCCTATGAATTCATCCAACGGTCTGACAGGGATGAATGAGAATCCTCCCAAGCCGATGGCCACAGCGGCCACAACAGGTGTAAGTGCCGCAGGTGCTACGGCTTCACCACCACCACCAGCACCACCGGTAGTCGCCAGCGGCGGTGTCAGCGGCGTGGAGGACGGGGCCGCGGCCGAAGGAACCGGAGCTAACAATCAACCGAAACGAACACCACGGCGACCGGGAAAAGTGCAGCCGGAGCGTCCGAAGCGCGTCTTCTACTGCCTGACGGATAAGAATCCGTTGCGAGTTGTGTGCACCAAAGTGGTCGAGTGGAAGTACGTCTTGCCATGAGCGTCTTGCCATCGCGGTTTGCTTCCTTTGAATGTGTACAGTTCTCGTAGCGTGTTTTCCTTTCGTGTGTTGCTTTTGGGGATCGGGGATACTTACAAATGCGCTAATGACGCGCGAAATAAGTCACGAATGCGCGCGCTCGTTTGTGTTTGTGTGTGTATCTTTAGTGATTCGTGTTTTTTGCGGTTAAAGGAGAAGCACATGGTCTATTTATTTACATTTTGGCGATAGGTGAACCAATGAATAAAGCAGATACGGAAGAAAAATTCACAAATGTAAATATTATGTCAATCAACTCTTGTGATCGCGTTAAGGAAAACCTTTTCCTTATATTCTTACCAGTTTTTCTTCATTTCACGTCTACTTAGCCTACGATGAAATAAAAACATTCAATTGATATAAATTTTCGTATATCTCTTTTTACATACGTGCCATTGGAGAGTATTTGGTAAATTTAATGTTTATTTTAAAAACGCTGCACCATGCTCATGAAAATACCTTGGCGGAGGCGCCTGGTCGTTTATACTGTCATAAATTGATACCGATTGCGGTGAGATGATGTCGTATTGATAAGTGAAGGTTGAACGAAAACAAATCTCTTGATGGTCTTAAAATCCTGTACGTACCTGATAACATCTTGTGCTTAAAAGGGACCATGTTGTGTTTTCTCAAAAATGGAACGTTCCAAACTAAACATAAAGGGTAATAATATAGTATTTATTTCAAATGTTCTTTATTAACCGTCATGTCTGCCCATTAAGGGCTTGCTGGATGTTTCCTTCTACGTCCATAAATACTCAGTGCTTCGCCAAAGGGAAGCGTTCGGTCTCAGTTAGGAATACTCCTGCGCTCGTGGAACGAACTTCAACAGCAAGCCGAGTTTCAAACATCACGATTGTACAAGACTCTCAGAAGGGGATTAATAATATTTTTATAATAATACTAGTATCCTATTAAGGTTTTTAAATTCCGATTTTCTTAGCAATAGCTTTAAATTTTGTTGTGCGAAACAGAAGCTTTCAAAACTTTAAAAAAAATTTAAAGTGTAATTTTGTTGTTGTTCTTGGATTATGACATATATGTCATAAAATTTCAACATTATATTTTCTTAAATCTGTGAAAAAACGTTAATTTAGGTAAACTATTATTATTACTATTATTATTTCTCTATTCCTGGACTGCTTTTGTGCATTATACGATATACGGTTTAACTGAGTATTTAATTGAATTTGAATGGTGGCCCTTACTCACTTTATTTTTTTCTAAGCTAAGCTTTTTTTCTGAACTAAAACTAGAGCATAAAATCAACGAATTTAAGTTTTTTTAGTTCAGTACCTTCACTCCTGCATCATTTTTCAAATTTAAAAATGATTAGATGAAGTAGTATTTGAACCATTATCAGCTTATCAACTTTTTCCCAATACAGTGTGCTTATAACAACTTTTACTTCATTCCATAAAAGAAAGTAAACAGCAATAACAATTACTTGAACGACACAGCTTCCTTCATCCCCTTAGGCGTGCATGAAATTTTACATTTAGAATATAAAAAAAACTAATCATATTCTGTAGATCTCTTTATCTAAATTATCCCAACCGTTGGGCGAGTTAAGAGCCATCTTAACATATAGCGATAACGGTAAAACCCATTTAGACCTCCCTAATGTACCTATTTTTTAAATGGGAAATTAAATTAACCGTTGCTTCATGATTATTTTTACATTCCAGGCCATTTGAATATTTGATATTGCTAACGATATTTGCCAACTGTGTTGCACTGGCAACTTATACTCCATTTCCAAATGGCGACTCAAACGCTACCAATGCTATGTTGGAAAAGGTAGAGCATGTATTTCTTGTCATATTTACACTGGAATGTGTGATAAAGGTGATTGCTAATGGATTTATTATGCATCCCGGAGCCTACCTTCGGAGTCGATGGAATATGTTGGATTTCACAATAGTTTTAATTGGGTATGTGTTCAACTTAGCATCATCTTTTAAACATTACCATCTTATAGTATTTTTTTTTGCGATATTTCTTTCGCGGTGCAGCATGATCAGTACGACGCTGTCCAGCATTATGAAGGACGGATTCGATGTGAAGGCTCTTCGCGCATTCAGAGTTTTACGTCCTTTGCGATTGGTTTCGGGAGTTCCGAGTATGTTTACTTCTAAACAAAATCTCTGTTCTACAACAGTTTAATTCCTTTCTTTTTATTTGCATAATACTCAGGCTTACAGGTGGTTCTCAATTCTATCCTCCGGGCCATGGTCCCACTGTTACACATCGCACTCCTGGTACTGTTTGTGATCATTATCTACGCCATCGTTGGCCTCGAATTGTTTTCAGGAAAAATGCATAAAACATGCTTCCACAACATTACTGGTAAAAGATACATTTTTGAAGTCAATTTATTGAACTTGAAACGCTTACGTTGGTAACCTTCTAATCAATTGCCAGGAGACATGATGGAAGACCCAACACCATGCGGGGAAGGTGGCTATCAATGTAACACTGTTGGTCCACAATGGGTCTGCCGTTACTACTGGGAAGGGCCAAACTTTGGTATCACCAACTTTGATAATTTTGGCCTTTCGATGCTTACCGTGTTTCAATGCATTACGCTGGAAGGATGGACGGATATGTTGTATTACGTAAGTTTGTTTCCCTTGCTGCTTTTAATTCCATTGTTCAATTTACACTAGCAAAACTGAACCACACCGTTGATTGTACAGTTAGAAGATCTAAATTATAATTCGTTACGCACTGTGGAGTAGGCATAGCATACATAGTCACTAAAACAGATCAAATTTACTACAATTAGTATTTCATGAAAAATTGATCTATTTGTTGCAACTCTTGCAACCTCTTGGGCAGATATCGGATTCAAAACAATAATAAGTCAGCGATTTCTTCTAACTCGCAGAAATGCGGCCGGTTAAAAAAAACTTTCGCTTTATTGATCCGTTTTGAGCCAATAGTGAAGCCCTCTTCCCTCTTGGCTCCTATTTATGTCCTTTCTCCTCTGGTTCTCACGCGCCCGGCCGACGATCGCTAGCCGACCACGGTCATTCCTCCTTATCAGCTGATCGGGCAAAGATCTTTTTTATGTTCCGACAAGTGGCTTGCAAAGTCTAGATTGATTGTTATTTCTTCGTTTTGACTTCAATGTATATTAGCGAATATATCTTTAGTCACACACGAAATAATCGCTTCCCACTGCAATTCATCTATTTACATATTAGCAGGGAAATTCCCTCTTCAATCCACGTAAGTCACGAAATTAATGCGTCAAAAAATCCGTTTAACCCCTCGGCTGCTCGAAATATCGTTCTAAAAACGTCCTACGCGCGGAACAAACGTCCTACTTTTTTGTATGGAGGTGAAACAAATGCAGCACGTTTTCGAGCATTCGTTCTATTTCGTCCTACTTCCTATACAAAACTGCTCGATGTTTGTTTCATTTTAGGACGTTTTTAGGACGACTGCTCGGAATCGCCTAGCGGGAACACATGTCCTAACGAGAATCGACATGGAATTGGATTGCGCTTCTGTAACAACACTCATTCGTTCGTTTTGGTGACCAAGAAACTGTTCAATGTAGAACAACCAATTGCCTATCAAAGTGTTATGATTAATTATGTTTAGTGTTTTTCGGAAACGTTGGTTTAATAATAATATGTTTAGAGAAAAATAGGTCTCATTTAATACAAAGATTTCATCTTCAGAAATCGTGTTTTTTACATGACTTTCAATTCTTTATTTTCATTTCTTCATTATTTTCAATTCTTCAATCGATCAAATCGACTAAACAAAATTCAGAATTATACAAAAAAAAATGCAGACAATGCGCACACATTCATTCATGCCTTTCTCATAAATGCAATCAAGAATAAAATGCTTACATATTTTTCCACCGACACCGACAGATTGAAGACGCCATGGGCAGCAATTGGCAATGGATTTACTTCGTCTCCATGGTCATCCTGGGAGCGTTCTTTGTAATGAATCTTATTCTCGGTGTGCTAAGCGGTGAGTTTTCCAAGGAGCGCACGAAGGCAAAAAGCCGGGGAGATTTCCAGAAGCTTCGCGAGAAGCAACGCATCGAGGAAGACCTTAAGGGCTACCTGGACTGGATCACGCAAGCAGAGGATATTGAAGCGTATCAGGATCCCCCATCGACGGGGAAACTGATGCCGGACGCGATGCTGAAGGCGGTCGGCACCGTCGACGGGTCCGAATGTGTAGGTATTGGCATTATTCCTAACTCCGACTCCGCCGAAGCCAAAGCTAGCCCCGACAAGGGTTTGGACTACATGCAGTCACGCTCGGAGTCGTGGTACAATCGGCGGGTGAGAGCCTGGGACCGGTTGAACCGTAAGATGCGTCGCTCCTGTCGCAAGGCGGTTAAGTCC
Organism: Anopheles ziemanni; assembly: GCF_943734765.1. Classification (NCBI taxonomy): domain Eukaryota; kingdom Metazoa; phylum Arthropoda; class Insecta; order Diptera; family Culicidae; genus Anopheles; species Anopheles ziemanni. Next base: position 44,591,430 of record NC_080705.1, read on the forward strand.
CAAGCGTTCTACTGGTTGATAATCATTCTGGTGTTTCTCAACACTGGCGTGCTGGCCACGGAGCATTACCACCAACCGCAGTGGTTGGATGATTTCCAAGGTAAGCCGCGTGCATAAGAACTCTCCGCAAGCCTGTAACCGGTGGTCTCGTGGAAGACCGCGAAAAAGTTCGATTTAAAAGAAAGCTGTATGTTACTGTTCTAGATGTAGTGGTATTATAGTAGAGCACCTGTGCACCGAGTTCATCACCATCATGGGATGGTAACATTTGGTATTCTTCCTGCAAACTGAGCTCTGTCGTATCGCAACCGATCGTTTGCTCGATTGCTTGTCCTGTTGACACGTGACACAAGCTCCACCATTATATTTTTGAGGGACTAGATGGTTCCTCTAAAAAGTCGGGAACGGGAAGCGGAAGCGGACAAACGGGAGGCACTTCACACACAATAGCACGCACGCAAGCAAGCTCGAAGGCACGCATGTAAGCAAGCACGGAATGTAAGCTAGCTTGTACGAACGAAAGCTTGTACCGCTTTGGCAAGGTTCTCTTAATGTTCAATGGCACTACAATGTGACCAACGGTTCAAAATGGAAGTCAGAATGTCTACCGAACTACCGAAAATATTGAACGGGACCCTGAGGCAGAACAAATCGCATAGAAACAAGAAAATTTGTTCCTGGACCCGATCCGGTACTTTTGTCCTCCATATAGTGCTCCATTGAGCATTAGAAGAGTAGAACCTTACCATAACCGCTACTGTGCTTCGTTTTTTATCACACTAACTTCCTCAGATTCGTCATCATAGCAGGCTTAGAAAAACGTGAGCTCGTTCGAAATGCGTTTTTATTCACTCCCGTTGCTCCTTGCTCCAAGTTAGTGGGATGACCGATTATTTACCTCCTATATATCGTATGCCCCTCTGGTTGTGTGTCCTGTCATCAATGTGTGCGTGTGTGTGTATGTTTGTGTACACAGGTTTCGATCGGTAAATAATTTCCTGATCCAATGCTTCCATTTCAGAGTACACCAACATGTTCTTTGTGGCCCTCTTTTCGCTGGAAATGTTCCTCAAAATGTACAGTCTGGGCTTGCAGGGATACTTCGTGTCGCTGTTCAATCGATTCGATTGCTTCGTGGTCATCGGCAGCGTGATCGAGGTGTTGCTGACCAACACACAAATGATGCCTCCATTGGGTATCTCTGTGCTGCGTTGTGTTCGCTTGTTGCGCGTCTTCAAAGTCACAAAGTACGCACATCATCCGGTATAATCTTGTGCATCTCTTTTCTGCAACATTCATACAGGCTGCATAATGACTCGATTTGAATATCTTAAACTTTTATGATCCCTTCCCACGAGTTAGACCAAAAAGGTTGTAGTATCATAGAGAATATTGTAACTGCCAATTGTAATAATATATTACAATATATGTTACAAATATTGTAACTAAACAAAATATCTGAAATTTCATGATCACGGTGATTAGATACTGATTCACCAAAGACGACCGTGGCGGAACTATTACCTTTGATAAAGATTTCAATTCTGTATTGCAGAGTTGATGATTATTCTATTTTGATTATAAATGACGGATTTTCAAATTTCTTATGTCAATACAGGTGAACGTCGATTATCCGGGGGTGTCGGGACCGGGAGGTCCCCGGATAATCGAATTCCACGGATAATCGAACATATACGTAAAATACGTTAATACCTGGTTTGAGTCTCGGCTAGTTCACTTTTAACCAGTTCCAGTTAGTTGATTAATCATAAAAAATGTTTGAATTATTTTTCAATGGTAATTTTTATTGCTATTTTGATCCAACAAATTTTATTTGACACATTATTGCTAAAACATTTTGTGAACAAACCTGCCCGGTTGACAGAAATTTAAATTGTTGCTGGTACTATGTAGTTCCAGCAAGAGTCCCAGCAATCTGCCATGGAAAAACTTGCTGTAACTACATGAAAGCTGCAAAAAATTTGAATTTTTGTCAACCGGGTGATATTCATGGAAATATTTCAACCAGGTTGTGCAGTTGTCAGTTACAAGACACCCGGATAATCTGGTCGCGGATAATCGACGTCCGACTGTATTTCGAATTCGTAGGAATATTTGTTCGTCAACAGCAAGAAAATAATATGTTTCGTATGAAGTCATTTAAACAACTGTGTAGTATGAAGTCATTTAATTTTACATAAGCAATTAGAAGAAAAGCTGAAGTATAATAAAACTTTGAATTTGAATTGGAAAATAACAAATATACAAAACAGAATCCATTGAACATTAGAAGCAAATTGCGGTCCAGTTTTGAACGGTTTGCAATTTTATGTTTTGGAATATCTCGAATACAACTGGTTCTTTCTTAGAATTTAAAACTACATGCAAAAGTGTTTTTCCTTTTTTGTAACGCACCAGATCAGTTAAAAACAAACAAAAAAGAAAACTCTTTCATCAAAAGAAGAAAAAAAAAATTTCTAGGATGAAAAGCCTCAAATATTACCTTCGCTAAAACATATTCTCTTTTATCTATAGATACTGGCAGTCTTTGTCAAATCTCGTAGCGTCGCTGTTAAATTCCATACAATCGATTGCCTCCCTGTTGCTTCTGCTCTTTCTGTTCATCGTGATATTTGCTCTCCTGGGAATGCAAGTATTCGGTGGACGGTTTATTTTCAACTCCATGGACAACAAACCACGGTCCAATTTTGATAGTTTTGTGCAGAGTCTTCTCACTGTGTTTCAGGTGCGTTTTGTTGCTCTCGTTTGTGCCTATTTTGCTTTCTAGGGAGCTATAGTAAGAACATAGTAACGCAATTTTTTTATTTACAGATACTTACCGGCGAAGATTGGGTAATGTAGTACCTCATTTGAAGTTAAATGAAGCGTAATAATATAATATTTTACCTCTTTTAGAACGCTGTTATGTATGATGGAATTCAAGCATACGGTGGAGTCGCCTCGTTTGGAATTTTAGCGAGCATTTATTTTATTATTTTGTTCATTTGTGGTAACTGTATCCTTTTCACAAGATATCATAATTTTACGAAAGATTAAAACTTTTCTGGACAAATAACTGACCTAAATAATAACGTCTTACTAGTCAACTAACTCTTGGCATCCCCCATATTGAATGACCGAATGATTTTTAAACGGGCTGTAGCTGTGGATATCCGTCCGACAGAAGTTCCTTAACGCACAATACGCATTACAGACATACTGCTAAATGTGTTCTTAGCCATTGCGGTCGACAACCTGGCTGATGCCGAATCGCTTACTGCCGTCGAGAAAGAGGATGATGCCGACACGGAGTTGGAAAATTTGGCCGATAAACCGGACAGCGAAGCGGCTAACGAAGACAACGAGAATGAAGAGGAGATTTCGTCAGAGGACGACGGCGGCCAGGCAACCAACGACGAGGATGTTGAAGACAGGCGAGCTCACAGTCCTTGGTTGAACAAATTCGATGAACAAAACGTGGAAAAGACTAGTAAAAAGTTCGGGAAATTAGGGGTCTTTTCAAATGGGGCTTTTTGTACAAGATCTAATAGTTTTCGGCTGATAGTACTGTTCTGTGCACCCATAACTGACTCGAAGGATTGCACGACCCTCTCGGATGGAATTCAATCTATTTCCAGTTAAAGTTCCGCTATGGGTGTATGGTTCCGATTTAGTTCAATTGATAAATGTGACCCTAAGGATAGCGTTGCATGATTGGATCGAGTACAATGCCCAACCGTCTGTAAATTGCAACAATTTGATTACTAATCGTTCGTTGTGGTTCAATGTGTTTTGCTTTCCAGTACTTTTGCCGCGAAATCTGCCACCAAAGCAAAGAACACTAAAACTGCATCAGCCGCGTTTGAAGAGACGAAAAAAACGCGCATCAGTAGAGTAGTGATCCAAGGTATTCGATTGTTTGTATTATTTTGCAAATCTTAAATACATTCCAGGTTGCTATCCAGCTATGGGTCTATATGTTCCGCTTATGGTACATTCGTTTTTCCTGCTTTCGTGTAAAACATGTCCAACCTCTTATGATACTGAAATTCCCTATTACTGAACCATGTTTAGCTATTTCAGGAAAAAGTTCTAGAAATTTATGTTTTGAATTTGGTTGCATACCATTGTTATCTCAAACGGTTCAACCGTTACGCTTATCGCAAACCTTCAACCCTACGGGTCAGTTTTTATAATAAGCATTCGCTAATGTGATTCTAAGTTATTCCGTCAAATAATGCTTATGCACGTGTTTGGTGGTATTCCATTTTGCTGTTGTGAGTTGATAAACAACTGTTTGTTTAAAACATTATTTTTGTAAAGAAGTTGTTTTTTGGAGTATTTATTAGAAAATTCTGCTAGCAAAGAGGGAAACACGTAATGAGAATTTTTCTTTCAAATTTAAACTTTGTTTTCGACATTAAAATTGCACGTGTAATAAACTTTATTGTAGAAAATATTACTGGACAAGCAATGGAATGGACAAACATTCCATAAATAGCTTTATTCTAGCATACTTGTTATCATCACACAATTTTTAATGCGAAGTATACATACACTTTCAAACGAACCAAAAAAAATAGCAACATTTAACTTTTTATTTTAATAAATAATATCCTTCATAATATTCATAGCTCAACCAACTGCGCTTCCCCGACGCTTGTCTCGTATTGGCTTGAAAGTGAAGAAATATCGTGAACCCCCGAAGAATGCGCTTTTCATATGTCCAATTACTAACAGGTGAATCTATCACAACTATTTTGGAATTAATTCCAGTGTGCAATACAAACATAACTAACAGCGCTGTGTAATTGTTAGTGTAACTCTTGTTTTAATCTGCACCAGTGCGTCTGTTCGTATCAGTATTAAAGCACAAATTAGAACGAACTTTGAATGAGCTGTAATATAAACTTCCAAAATGTGCTCATATCCTCATTCAAATCATTAATATGTTTCCCCATCACGTGGCGTTTGGTTTGTGAAGTACACAATCCTACTGCATTTTTAATACATTTTTAATCTAATCTGAAATTCTATAGATATTGCTCGCATAGTGTTGCTTTGCGTGTGATTACCGTTATATCCTTTATTTAATGTCATTATAGTGCTCCATCTGCTGTTTAGCCCATCAATGATCGTCTTATTATCGTTGTATGTTTTCCCCAACTTTCTAGAGCCATACGAATCTATCGAAATACCAAACGATCGCGCTTCCGTCCACACGACATACGCCAAACGATTGTCCGAGGCTGTCGTATCCAGTAGTCCCATACCTATATCGGATGAAAAGTCACTTTTTCTTCTGAAGCCTACAAACAGGTTGTTAAATGAATTTTTTGGTTTTCGCAAATTTAATGCTTAGCTTAAATGAAGACGAATTTAAAAGGGGTTTGTTAAAGTAGCTTTCTAAAATTACTAAGATTTTTGGCGAAGAATGCTGATATGATTCGTCTACTCTTGTGATATTTGAAATTCTTGTTCTGCATATGATAGACACCATGACCGAGCGGCATAACTGGCTATAGTTTTGAATGTAAAACTCTTAGCTGAAATAATGAACATGTTTCTAGAAACTCTACTAAAAAAAAATCAAAATGAGGTGCGGTCTAACGAATCCACAAAAATGTTGTTGGATGTGTTAGAATGTTCATAGCAAACAGAAATCTCGCTACAAAACTGTTGTTAAACTCAAACGACAAACCTATTAAATTAGTTTACTGTTAAAATTTTATTTTTTATTTTTGTAAATTGCATGTGCTCGATTAAAAAAACAAACAAAATGTTATGAAACAGTTTTATTTCATCATTATTGGACAAAGAAAACTGAATATTGAATATTGTGAAATGTTGCTCGCATATATGGCCTTCGTAGAACTAACATCTTCATAATTCGCAATTATCCTTCGAATACCGTTTGTCCAGAAATTAAAGCGTTCAACTTCCAACATTTCAACAGATTCCGCAAGTTCTGTCACTGGCTCTGCAACCATACCGTGTTCGGAAACATTATCCTGCTATGCATTATGCTGTCCTCGGTAATGCTGGCCGCCGAAGACCCGTTGAACGCAAATTCGGAACGAAATCAAATTCTTAACCAATTTGACTACTTCTTCACCGCCGTTTTCGCCATCGAGCTCGTGCTGAAGGTGATCGCTTACGGATTTATTCTTCACAAGGGAGCTTTCTGTCGGTCGGCGTTTAATTTGCTCGATCTGCTGGTAGTTAGCGTCTCACTGGTATCGATGCTGTTCAGGTGAGCTTTCATTCATTTCCTACTAGAATCATTCAAAAGCATGTAACTGCAACGTTTGATTGCATTGTCAGCTCCGGTACCATATCGGTGGTGAAGATTCTTCGAGTTCTTCGGGTTCTACGGCCGCTCAGAGCGATCAATAGAGCAAAAGGACTGAAGGTAAGCTACCTATCAAATGTGTCTTTTCACGATGTACAAATTAAAATGATGGTATGCATTCTTTCTTGTATTTAGCACGTGGTGCAATGCGTCATTGTAGCAGTCAAAACCATCGGAAACATTGTATTGGTTACATTTTTACTGCAATTCATGTTTGCTGTGATCGGTGTGCAATTGTTTAAGGCAAGTAGAATGTTTTAATGCAACACACTCTGAATAAACACTTTCAAATGCTTTCCTTCTTGCAGGGTAAATTCTTCTCCTGTTCCGATCGGTCGAAATACGAAGAGTCCGATTGTCAGTTAGTATTGCCGTTCTTTTCACTATACTTTCAAAGTGGATACAATCACCACAAATCTTATCCATTTTGTTTTAAACTATTTAGTGGAACCTACTTGGTGTTCGAGGATGGAAACGTGGACAAACCGGTATCCAAAGAAAGAGAATGGTCCAACAATCGGTTTCATTTCGATGATGTACAGAAAGCAATGCTCACACTTTTTACCGTGTCCACCTTCGAAGGCTGGCCGTCGTAAGTATTAAAACGATTCGAAGTGATCCGCTATTTCCTGTGTGTTCCGTTTCCATTCTCTCTGCAGCCTGCTGTATGTGTCCATCGATTCGCATACGGAAAATTTTGGCCCAATATACAACTATCGGCCGCTGGTGGCGACGTACTACATCATCTACATCATCGTGATCGCCTTCTTCATGGTCAACATCTTCGTTGGTTTCGTCATCGTGACGTTCCAGAACGAGGGCGAACAGGAGTATAAAAACTGCGACCTGGACAAGAACCAACGCAACTGCATAGAGTTTGCGTTGAAGGCAAAGCCGGTGCGCCGGTACATCCCGAATGATGATCGGATACAGTACCAGGTGTGGTGGTTCGTCACCTCGCAGCTGTTTGAGTACACGATCTTCATACTGATCATGATGAACACGATCACGCTGTCTATGAAGTTCTATCGCCAACCGCAGCCATACACGGAGTGGCTTGACGTGCTGAATCTGGTTTTCACCGCTGTGTTTGCACTGGAGTTTGTATTCAAACTTGCCGCCTTTCGATTTCAGGTAAATACTCTTTCTCCAACCAACAATCTCTCGATAGAATTCATCGAGATAGAGTTCATTTTAAAGATATTTCTACTCAATTGTGTAATTAGAACTACTTTGGCGATGCTTGGAACGTCTTTGATTTCATCATTGTACTGGGAAGTTTTATCGATATCGTTTACTCTGAAGTGACCACCAGCAGCGGCACAAAGGTAAGAATATTATTTCCGAGCCATCAACCAAATTCTACGAGTATTCTTCACTACCAGGGAGCGTCGACGATTATTTCGATCAATTTCTTCCGACTATTTCGCGTCATGCGGCTCATCAAGCTGTTAGCACGTGGCGAAGGCATCCGCACGCTTCTGTGGACATTCATTAAATCCTTTCAGGCCCTTCCCTATGTTGCCTTGCTGATCGTGATGCTGTTCTTCATCTATGCCGTAATAGGAATGCAGGTAAGTGTACGCCCAACGTTGTGCTCTCCAGCCCACCAAGTCTTTTACTGATGAATGACATTTCACGATGTAACCGTTCCCTCCTATTCCGAATGATCCTAGGTTTTTGGTCGTATTGCGTTGGACGACGAAACGGCGATACACAGGAACAATAATTTCCAAACCTTTCCTCAGGCTATTTTGGTTTTGTTTAGGTCAGCGACTGGTATGTTTTGTTTTTATATCTTCTTACCAATCTATACTAGTTTGTTTCTTCATTTGCATCATTTATTTTAAAACAAGTGTTACATGTAGATTCCCCCTGGGTAGATCATTATTGCATTGTAAAAATTTACACTTTAGTTGCACTCATAACATCTGAGAATTTTTTTAATTGCTTTCTTTACTGAATTGAATTAAATTCTTTTTATAGTATTTAGTCTTTAGACCTTTTCTGTGAATAAGTAGTTATTTCCAATTATTTTTCTTCTTTCACTATCTACCATTTACTCCTGTTACAGTCAATTGGTAGATCTAGTTTTTCTGTTCCTGGTTATTATGGTTATGTTTATCAGTCTGTCCTTTTCTGATTGGCCAAAAGAGAAGTGAACGAGCTAAAGCTATCAAAATCTCAATTTCGTAACCGATTGAATATCTGGTTCACAGTAACTTTCTTTGCATTTTAATGAATTTTTCGCGAGAACAGCCTTAAAAGATGTTAAAGTCAAACGTTTGTGAGTCTCCAGCGCGTTTTTATCTTACAAATCAATCTTCCGACTTTTTATTCATTCGAACAATCAACTGGCATGTCCTTTTAGGTAGGGCACAGTTTTCATAAACTTTCACTAACATTCTATGGCTTTCGATATTGGTTCTTTTCCTTCACATCATAGTATGGAAGCAGAACCTTCTTTTCAAAAACACCCGTTTGTTGAATTATAGAAGATGCCATTTATAGTTGGACCAAATAAAGCCAATGTTTGCGATTAAAATATTTAAAAAAAGCTATGGTATTTGATATCGAAACCACACGAACTTATGCATACGAAAAATATTGGAATTTTAACAAAAACCTTTTTGTTGATGTAAGATACATATTAAAGTGCTGTAGATTTTGCTTAAAAATACTCTCTATTTTGACTTTTGGTTTCATCTTTTCTAAAAGTTTTGCATTCCATTTTGACAGACACCTCAATTATCAAAGAAGATTGCATTTCCGTTCTGACACCATTAATACCTAAATGTGAACAGTACGAACCGACTTTCAAGAGTTTTAAATATGTTTAACGTATTTATAATATTAAAACAAAGCACATCTTTGTGTTTGGAGTGCTGTTTTAGAAGCAATCCTTTATGGTCTTCAATTGATGTATTTTCGATAGGTGAAGCCTGGCAAGACATTATGTTGGACTGCTCCGCGCGTGCAGAAGTTCGGTGTGATGAAGAGTCCGATGAAAAAAACCCTATGGAAGGCTGCGGGTCAAACTTCGCTTTCCCGTACTTCATCTCGTTCTACGTGCTCTGCTCGTTCCTGATCATCAACCTGTTCGTGGCCGTCATCATGGACAACTTCGACTATCTGACGCGTGACTGGTCGATCCTGGGTCCGCACCATCTGGACGAGTTCGTGCGCCTCTGGAGCGAGTACGATCCGGACGCGAAGGGGCGCATCAAGCACCTGGACGTGGTGACGCTGCTGCGCAAGATATCGCCCCCACTCGGTTTCGGCAAGCTATGTCCGCACCGGGTGGCCTGCAAACGGCTGGTGTCGATGAACATGCCACTCAACAGTGACGGAACAGTGCTGTTCAACGCGACCCTGTTCGCGGTGGTGCGCACCTCGCTGAAGATCAAAACCGAGGGCAACATCGACGACGCCAACATCGAGCTACGGCACATCATCAAGCAGATCTGGAAGCGCACGAGCAACAAGTTACTCGATCAGGTCGTACCGCCGCCTGGCGTAGACGACGAGGTGACGGTGGGCAAGTTCTACGCCACCTACCTCATCCAGGACTACTTCCGGCGGTTCAAAAAGCGAAAAACAGTGGATCGTAATTCCGAGCCATCCTCGCACATGACGCTGTTGGCAGGATTGAGGATATTGCACAAGCGAGGGCCCAAAATCAAACGTAAAATTTCGGGCACCCTGCATGAGAGTGCTTCAACGAATAACCCCGAACCATCGCACAGGGTATGTTTAATTTATAAAAATGTTAGAGAAAACGTTTATTCATGCAAAATTTTACAAATGTGTTGCAGTGCACTTTCTCATTACGACAAAATTTTTCATCAAATAGGAAAAAAATAGGTCGACAAGAAAAACAGATTAAATCCCAGCACACATTAAGCTTTATGAACAACTGATATTATACATCAAAAAATGAACAATTAATATTTTTTTATCATAAAAGTTACTATTGTTTGCTATAACATTTTTGGATTTTTTTTTTGCAAATTGTTATTATCATAAAATATCTCGAAGAAAGTTACCAGTGTAACTTTTACCATAAAAATGTTGATTCTCAATGTTTGAATCTAGTGCACAACTGCTAACATTGATTATTGTTAACAATTGTAGATAACCAATTGATTTGATGAATTTTTATTGCTATTTGTGCCGTACAATGGATTATGTTCACAGTCTCATTTTGTTGTGGTTTCAAAATATACATATAGACCATCTGACCCAACGAACTTCGCCTCATCCCATATTAACACTTTGTCCGCACAACTCACGGCGTCACAACGCTTTACGACAGGCGCGTTTGCACCATCATCCCAAGACATCTTCATGATTGGCTTAGCCGATTTTGGGTGTGAGCGTTACAAACAAATAAATATTCATTTTTTTATAATTTTTTTTATAGAAAAACGCCTTTTATTCGAATCTTCTGATTTTCGGGCTTGTTCTTGAGAATTTTCAAATCTTTCATTTTTCTAAAACCTGTTGGGATAAGTCCAGTCGTTTTCTAGTTTTCGTTATAGAATATAGAATTCATACTGTATCCAAAACATCTACTTCTCATATTCATTATATATACAATGTTTAAATTTTATGTGATGAATTGATTCACGTGAAAGCTTGTTTTATTATTCGTACAACAATAACATGAAGCAATCGATGGAATTGCGATGGTTTAGTCGACCGAAACTAATTAGATAAATTTCGAAAGCAACACTTTTTTAATCTGCAACATTTTAAACAATAGTTACCCTTTCTTATGAAGGGTATTGTGTTTTGCTACATGAAAATAACAAATAACATTTCTTTTTTTAATTCGATCTTATCCCATCTTTCAACAGAGAAATCATAACCTTTTTGGAATATCTTGGCCTACTTCAGCCGCGCTAAAGAAGCGTTACTTTGCCAATGGTAAATATGGTGCTTTGTGGCTTATTGCACTAGTGAATAACACCTTTCTCTTATCTCTTCGTTCTTCGTTCTATAGAATCCGTTGTTCGCTCTACTCGACCGGAAAATCGTCCGGTTCGACCTCCTCGCACCTACGCCACCCTCAACAAAGGCTTCAGAGACGTCAACAAGGCGATACTGTACGGTTTCCGGTCGATGCATGATCACAATCCGTTAAAGGGCAAGGACGATGGAGATACTGGCAACGAGGGCTCGTTGAAGCCTCTATGCTTTGGCGAAATCTATTCAAAGCAAACGAGCCGCGTAGTAAATGCCAAAGAAAGTGACGCTTAATGTTTAAATTGACAATATTTTAAACTAAGCTTGTGGTGTGTGGTTTGAAAGTGTGATATGCGTGTGTTGTTTGGAATTAGTTTTGACCTGCAGTTTGCAGTAAGAAATAAACAACGTGACTACATACATTTACCCGTTTGTTCTGTATACTTTCGAACTCTGTTTAAATGGTGCATATCACAACAAAATCTCTTAACACTAATTATGCTAGATTCCATCTTTTTAACACTAACTTATGCTAGTAAATGTGCATACCAAATCGTACCAGCTGCGCCTAATTTGATGCAACTATTTTTGGCGTTTTATAGCTTTGCATCTTATGATGAACCGAGTCGTTCCCCGTTACTATCAGATTGGTGAAGATTTGTTTATTTTCATGCTGGAACTACAAGCAGACGGGTTTCAAAACGATTAGCAAATCTTATCTGCGTAATCAGCCATTGCTAATAAAATTGTTTTTTAATCGTGATTAGATTTGTGTTTCATAAATAAAAGTCGGCGTGGGTTCAAATTCCAACCGAGACCGGACCCTCCCCTGTACGACAGGACTGACTATCCACGTACAACAGGGAAACAAGTCACGTACGACCTTAACGGGCAGGCATGACCAAATAAGGTCGTCACGCCAAGAAGAAGAAGAAGAAGAAGAAGAAATAAAAGCCAATTACCTAGTCTCCTAAACATTACCAAACGATCCTAAACTAGCTGAAATATAAAAGTTTTTTTTCCAAAACCGACGTTGAAGAAACATAATTTGTCATCAGTAAAATGGATAAACAACAAATTATGACAACATATTATGATATACATTCCCACTTGAAAAAAATTTATTGCAATTCCATTTTCCGCATCTTGCTCATATGTCATTCCTATATCTTCATTTCAATAGCGATACAAACCAACAAAACTAAGAAAGTCCTGTTCTTCGTTATATCTGCAAACCATTTCCAACTTTTCAGTGGTCGGATAAAGACGATCTTCGCTATCAATTTGTCGTCCCTCTCCTAACTTTCGATTGATGTTTGCAACGCGTAGATCAGCACGATTGATCATTACATTAGCCGAATTCTTTGTTTCGCTTGTTCGCTATTAGAGTTATGGTGTGTCTGGTTCTTTTTTTTTTTTTTTTGTTGGATGGTTTTTCATTTGTTGTCTTTGTATGATATTCATGATTATGTCGCTTAATGCTACCTCAAACGTGTTTCTGTTGAACAAAGAATGAAATGAGAGCTACCATTTTGTCTAAAATATATTCGTGATTGGTGACACCGGGTGGAGTTGGACTAAGTTTGTGCTATAACAGAGGCTCCTGGTGCCGATTGTTGGCGCCACGACGCGGTTGATTTCTGGCTGGAGTTCCGGCCTTCCGGTTGAAGCGTTCCTCGAGCATCAGCTCGTGGGCGGCAAGGTCCATCTCTTCCTGTGTCATGTCCAGAGCCTCCTGCATTTCCATTTGAGCACAGTGCACCAGATCCAGATCACAGTACTTCCCTAGGCCCTGCTGTGCAAGTACCTAATAAAGCGGTAAATTGTGCAGCAAAAGAAGAGGAAAGGAAAGTGCTTTACTTATGCCCAGGTCCTGGTGCCCGTTTCTTTTCGTAGTATCCCCTTACCCTGCCGACGAGGCTCTCTGCCGATCCAATTACTTCGGAAGATGTTTTATGCATATCGCGGGGACTACTTGGCGTTGAGTAGATGAGACGATCCTTTTCAAAATTATCGATCCGACCATCGGCGCGACCATCTATGAGGAAAGAAGGTATGCGAATTACCACAAACGGCACGATTGATGAACCCCCGGATGACAAAAACATTCCATTTTACGGTGTTACGGCCATTACGTTAAGCATGTCTTGTTTGTTTTGTACATGAAGCAAGCAAGCAAGGTATAACAGGGGGTTTTCAAAGAAAACATCATGTTGCAGGCGTTCTAGTGAAGCGTTCACGAATGTTTTAATACGGTAACGGTCCTTACGAACAGTGTTTCCTTCGAAAATCACAAGATACCCCAACGAATAACAACTACGGCAGTGATACATATCTCTCTTTCTGCCAACGCCATCTGATTACGCACCCTGCAAAAAGCATATGGCCAACAGGTCTATCCGCACAGCAGGTCTCCCAGGCCACAGGCGCTTCTGTTACCTGGCGACGCCATCGGAGCGGAAGTTGCAGCCCTGTGTCGGTTGCACTGAGTGGCCTGCGCCGGCGAGTCAATCGGATGTATTGCGGATGAAAATGGATGTAATCATTTAGATGTGTGTAATTTCGCGTTCTGATCGGTTACACTGTAATAGATTTTTGTTTCTACCGCTAACAGTTATTGAAAGCTCCAACGCGATCGGAAAGTCTTACAATGAACATATCTCAAGTCAAGGTCTTAATTCTTTTATATGTGCTGCCAAGCAAATTGCACTAGAAAATATATTCTCATCATCAGAAAGTCACCCCCATTCAAGAAATTCTAAATGGAAAAGTATGCTCAAACCCAAGCAATAAAAATGCTTCCTAAGAAATAAACAGAAGGATGACTTCGTAAAGCGTTAAATATTACCAGATTGCCCTGAGATAAATGTATCTCGAAAATTATTAGAATGTAAAGAAACAGCTGATTCTCAGGCTTTTTCATCTATCAAATTAAGATAGGTTCTTATCTTGAGATAAAATTTATTCTTTTAGCTATTATTATTTCAACATTGCATTACAGCCATCCATTTCGTCACGGAACGCTATACAACAAAAAAAAATTTAATCAAATTTGTACGAGTTAGTAATTTTTAATAAAGTTTTAAAAATAATTCCAACGAAGAACAATTCTTTGTTATCAAACCAAAAGATGTAAAGCATCGTGAAACGGCTGCTAGTATTATAACTATAATCATTTTCTACAGTCAATAACCGAGAATCTACGATAGTCGCCATTGATGCTGGATTCGTTTTGTAGCACCGATCGCACCGAAATCGCAATTGTTAAGAATTTTTAAACAATTGAGGGTATTTTAATTGGGAGGACGGAAACGATACGAACTGTCAGATTTCTCGTCGCGGTCCCATACAAAAGGTAAACAACACCTTTGAAAAAAGCGAAAAAAGGCTAGCCGTATCGTTTCGTTTCCGCGCATCGTCTCGACACGTAGGTGGCATCGTTTTGGATCGTCGAGACGGCCAGCCATTTTTTCGCTTTTTTTCAAAGTGTTGTTTACCTTTTGTATGGGCCAGTGTCGAGAAGTTTATCGTTTCCACGCTCCCAATCGTGATACACTCAAATATTTAAGATTTTCTACGTAGGCAAGATTTTTTTATGCAGCTACCGAGTCGATTTTAGATGTTAACACTTTGACTGCTTATAATCCACGTAGTGAACCTTACATAGTATTGCTCTAATATCACGTTGGCTGCCATGTCACCTAAAAGTGGGTGACAGCTAGTGTTGTGTCAAGAAGCTCTTTTCATTGAGCAGAGCAGAGCCTGCTCGCTCAATTAGATGAGCAGAGCGAGCCACCTATAGGTTTTGAGCGTCCGCATTAACTTTGGGCCCAGTGTAATTTTACATCCCTCGGACGTTATTGATTATTTTTCGTAAAAATCCGTACAGATGTGTAGCGACGTTAATTAGAACCAAATCATTAATATAAAACATCCTTATTTTTACTGTCATGCTTTCCGCTACATGCTTCTGCTGCACAAATATATTAAAAAGTAGCAATAACACGAAGAAGGTTCAAACGCAAACGAGACGAAAAAGTAACCGCACCGTTTGTAGAAACAAAGCTGGGTCAAACGTTCCAATAAACCCGTACACAATCACACATACGCGCACGCAATGCGTACGAATACGACGAAGAGAATAAAAACAAAAAAACTAACGGGTCCAATAGACCCGTGCACAATCACACATACGCGCATGCAATCCGTACAAGTGCGACAAAGAGAATAAAAACAAAAGAAAGAACATAACCCAAACGCGCCGCGATATCCACGCCTCGCTCAGAGCAAACAGCCTGCAAAAACTAAGGACGAGACATGAAGGAGGACACGAAGGGGAAAATCGTACCCTTCCACTTTGCCTAAGAGCGTATGTCGCTATCTCTTTCACTGGCGGACCGACACCGGCGGACCGACACCGGCGGACCGACTCCGGCGGACCGACTCCGGCGGACCGACACCGCCGGACCGACACCGGCGGACCGACACCGGCGGACCGACACCGGCGGACCGACACTGATCAACCAGCATGACTCATGGATTTGTCAGTCCCAAGGGACCGACGTGGCGTGAACGGAAACTTCACCCAACGGAAACGGTCAGTCCCCAGGGACTGACATGGCGGTTAACGTGTTAACAATCACCAACCGCATTAAACGAACAAGTTTGAGTTTGATGAGCCACCGGTACAATTGAGTTTGATGAGCCACCGCACAACTGAGTTTACTGTGCCACCGCACAATTGAGTTTGATGAGCAAGCTCAGTAATTGAGCAAGCTCAGTAGATGAGCAAGCTCAGTAATTGAGCAAGCTCAGTAATTGAGCAAGCTCAGTAGATAAGCAAGCTCAGTTGGTGAGCAAGCTCATTAGGTGAGCCACCTCAGTTTTTGTTTCAGAGTAAAAGTAGTTTCACATAAATAAATGAAAATGCAACATAAAAACTAGTAGTAATATTTAAAACAAGTTGTTTGAGAAGCTGTCTTTGCTTGGCCTTCGAAAACCATTGGTTTAATAAATGTTATAAACAAATTACATTAAAAAAGATTGTACTAAAAAAGTGTGCTGAAAACGCTTGGCAGTCAACGTGATATAGTAGAAGGCTAAAGAAATCGTAGTAATTTATTCTTAGGGAAGCTTATTCTATTTGTTAGTTGTTCAAAAACAAGTCTTACTACTTTCTTGTTAACAAGATTATCAAATGTTCTAAGAACTTGTTTTATGTACTAAAAACATGTTCTAAAAACGTTGTCCAGACAAAGTGTTAAAAGATTCCCGAACTTGGTGACCTTTTAGTAATCCGATCAGGTGAGTGAATTTTACTAAAGCTTATGCTAAATGCGAAACAACTCTTTGCAATAAATTATAATCTAAACGTGATAAAAAACATTTGGCATTTGGAGTTGGTCGATATCGTCTGATCAGGCTTGTTTTCATGTATGACTAATGCAGCTCAAATAGTGAGATATATTAATTGCAGTTGTTTTGTATTTCAAACGTGCCGAATACCAGTGCACTATAGCGAATGTTTTGTGCCTCCACCTACCTGCCATGGACATGTTCTGCGAGCCGATGTTAATACTAGTAGCACTTCAGTGTAAATCATTGAGAAAAACAAAAGATGGGATTTAGAACAACCGGTTACTATCGTGTACTACTGAGTCAGTCGTGATCCGTGATCCGTTTAGCAACATCATATACTCACTTGGTCGGAGTCCGTCTAAAGCTCGTATCGTCCAAAACTAGCGGTCGTAGTGGGATGTCACCTGGGCCTCCTGCCCCGTTGCGGTTGACCCCGGCATTACTGCCCGGTGGTCTGAGCCCGTTGCCATTGCCAGTACGCATCATCGGATCGTCGTGCACGGCATGAAGGATGCTCTCCGCGATATGGCTATATCCTGCTGTACTGTTGCTGACGCAGTTCTGCTTTGGTTTTTGTTCATGGTTTTGCCCTTCGCTCGGACCAGTTAGAACTGTGTGCATGGCGGCCGAAGCGGCCATCGACGTGGCGGACATTTTGTTGTTGTTTGAGTTCCACTTTTGCTTCGATCCAAATGGACCCGGTCGGCGTATCGATGACCATACATTACCAAACAATGTATGGTTGCGCTATAGAGCCGATGAATACTTAATTAGGGGTTGTAATTTCTTAAAGCCACATGAATATGGCGGCTAACTTACCCTGTGTGAAGGTTCCGGATTGTCATCACCGATCTCCTCCAGGTTGCCGGAAATGGCACGCTTCAACTCTGGGCCGGCCTCATGCAGCGTCCGCAAACCCGCCTGCAACGTCATTGTTCGCCTCTTGTTTTGGTCACTGTTGAGCTTATTGTCGTTTTCCTTGCGTTTCTTGAACCGCCGGAAGTAGTCCTGGATGAGGAAGGTGGCGTAGAACTTGCCCACCGTCACCTCGTCGTCTACGCCAGGCGGCGGTACGACCTGATCGAGAAGCTTCGGGTTGGTTCGCTTCCAGATCTGCTTGATTGTCGTGCGGAGCTCGGCGTTGGCGTCGTCGATGTTGCCCTCGGTTTTGATCTTCAGCGAGGTGCGCACCACCGCGAACAGGGTCGCGTTGAACAGCACTGTTCCGTCACTGTTGAGTGGCATGTTCATCGACACCAGCCGTTTGCAGGCCACCCGGTGCGGACATAGCTTGCCGAAACCGAGTGGGGGCGATATCTTGCGCAGCAGCGTCACCACGTCCAGGTGCTTGATGCGCCCCTTCGCGTCCGGATCGTACTCGCTCCAGAGGCGCACGAACTCGTCCAGATGGTGCGGACCCAGAATCGACCAGTCACGCGTCAGATAGTCGAAGTTGTCCATGATGACGGCCACGAACAGGTTGATGATCAGGAACGAGCAGAGCACGTAGAACGAGATGAAGTACGGAAAGGCGATGCTGGAGCCGCAACCGTCGGGCGACCCAGCGTCATCAGATTTGGCATCGCAGTTCACCTCGCCAGGGCGAGCCGAGCAGTCCAACATAATGTCTTGCCAGGCCTCGCCGGTTGCCGATCGGAACAGAACCAGTACGGCTTGCGGAAATGTTTGGAAGTTGTTGTTTCGGTGTATGGACGTTTCATCATCCATTGCTATTTTTCCAAACACCTGAAAGAGTGAGAGAGGGAGGCGATGGTTTCAACCAAGTATAACAACAATCCCAACTTCAAATCATTACCTGCATTCCGATGACGGCGTAGATGAAGAATAACATCACTATCAAAAGCGCAACATATGGCAGTGCTTGGAAGGACTTGATAAATGTCCACAAAAGAGTGCGGATACCTTCACCTCTGGCAAGCAGTTTCACCAATCGCATCACGCGAAACAGTCGGAAGAAGTTGATGGAGATAATGCTCGATCCACCCTACAATAAGAAAGGAGATAGAATTCAGCTCAATGCCTTGCCAGCGTCTTCAACCTGGCGTTTTTAACAACAATCGTACCCACCTTCATTCCTTTACTAACGTTAACTTCCGAGTACACGATATCGATAAAACTTCCGAGTACAATTATAAAATCAAACACGTTCCATGCGTCTCCAAAATAGTTCTAGTTCGAAATAAACGAGAGACAATTACTAAACACTTCTGAACGCCAGATATAGCCGAAATGGACAGCAGTGGAATCTGCTAAGTCCCTTCCAGCTTAGCAGCCACCTACCTTAAATCTAAAGGCTGCTAATTTAAAAACAAACTCCAAGGCGAACACCGCCGTAAAGATGAGATTCAGTAAATCGAGGACCTCTGTATAGATCTCCGGTTGTCGGTAAAACTTCATAGAAAGTGTGATGGTGTTGATCATGATCAATATAAATATCATATACTCGAAAGGCTGCGACGTAACAAACCACCAGACTTTATACTGTATTCGGTGCTTCGGTATGTACCGTCGTATCGGTTTCGCCTTCAGTGCGAACTCTATGCAGTTGCGTTGATTCTTGTCTAAATCGCAGTTCTTGTACTCCTGTTCACCTTCGTTTTGGAATGTAACGATAACGAAACCAACGAAGATGTTCACCATAAAGAACGCAATGATAATGATGTAGATGATGTAGTACGCCGCTACAATTGGTCGGAAATTATGTATCGGGCCCGAATCTTCCTCATGTGAGTCGATTGATACATACAGCAAACTGCAGAATATTACCGGCAAAAACAAAGCAACAATAAAAACACATATTTGTAGAAAGGGCCATTTGGTCGGAAAACAATTGATAGCTTACCCAGGCCATCCTTCAAACGTAGATACGGTGAACAATGTTAACATCGCCTTCGATACATCATCGAAGTGGAATCGGTTTCGCGACCAATATCTTTCTTTTGAAACAGGTTTATCTACGTTGCCATCTTCATACACCAGGTATGTTCCACTGAAAAATAAAAGATTTTAAAAATGGTAATCTCCAACTTTCACCATATAAAGCATTGAACAATCATTAATTTAAAAAAAACACTTTGTACTATTGTTGGCGAGTTTATGAATTTAGATTTGAATGGCACTAAAAAGTCAGAAGAAACTCAGTCGTCCATCGTTTGTAATTTCCATTTCTGTACTTAAACATTTTATTTTCAATATTTTTACCATTATGATTGGAAATAAGATCTTCTTATGGATTCTTCATATTTTTACTATTTTCCTATTTTTTGGATTCATTCATATGATTCGTAATACAACTAGTCATCGTACATGTGAAAGAATTTTAAGGGGCAAAGAGCGTCAACTATATGGTTTTGCACGGTACTTACTGACATTCTGATTCCTGCATTTTCGATCCATCGGAACACGAGAAAAATTTGCCCTATTTGGAAAAGATAACAAACAATTAGTGATATAAAACGTTTCGTTTGTTAAATGTACCTTCACACAGCTCCAGGGACACAAACTTGCAAGGACTTTACAGCGTTAACTCAACTCTCTGTTCCCAGTTTAAAATAGTAAAGAAGACGAAGTTCTTGTACAAAATGCGCTACTACTTTGAGGATCAAAGAGTTATATTATTCTTAAAATGCACTATTGTATTAATCTTCAAGTGCAATATTATTCTACATTTTTTCGCGTTTTAAATTTCGTTATATTGGAATGATAAAATTCGGACAATGAATGTTTGATGTGAGGAAAAGAGAGTCGAAAAGCTTTGAAAATATATTTCATGTTCATGCACATAACTCCAATAAATGTCAAAAAGATACACTTATGCCGAACAATTTGCTCAAGCGAATATTTTTCCAAAAAATTGTGTAGGAAGACATGCACAACACACATATTTAGCATACAAAACACACATCTCATGCACGTTAGTATTTACATAATTGTAGTGCAAGATCCAAATATCTATTATTTCAAAAACAACTTAAAGCAAGACATAACATCTAATAACAACATATCGAGGTGTGTTACAAAGCAAGATCAGTAGAAGCATTTAGAAAAAATAATATACAATCAATCCTGGATGCAATTGTATCGAATATCGGATAAATACTCATATACGATAACAATCAACCTGATTTCTTGTATTTTTTGTTTGTTCCAAAAAATTTTCAATCGAGGTTAATCAAAACCATCACATCAATGTGTTTAATTTGCTTTCTTCCACGCCCGTTTGCACTTTTATCTTTACGTTATACACGCATACATAGGTTATTTTTCCTGACCAGCCTGTTATTGAAAGATCACTTTTTCAGCACTAAATTTCAAACATTCATTCGATGGGCATTCAAATTCATCAAAAATCCCTAAAAAGAATAAATAACGCATGTCTACAATACAAAAATTACATGCACATTATTGCATCAAATAGTTTCCACCCAGCCCAATAAAAGCATTATTGCCCATAATCATAACAACTCAACTTGTTTAGACACATCAAAAGTGGTATTTTTCTATATTTTTTACCCTCGTGCTTTATTCTCTTTATTCAAAATTCACATTCCTTTATCACACATTACTATCGATGAAGCATATAAGTAAAGCCCATTAATTATTGGTGATTTAAATATACAACCAGTGCATAAAAATCCTCAACAGACGATCACAAGAAAAATAAAAATGCTTGGTTAAATCAGCCTTAAGCTAAGTCAAAAATATCTTCGTTTCATCAACCGCTAATGAAGCATCATTTTGCCAAAATAAAAATTAAATTTTTCAAAACATTATTATCATTATCTGTCATTATTATCTTCAGCATCATCAAACGTTGTTTACTATTGTTAAAGCCTTAGTGAAAGTACCAGTTTTCTTAAATGGTTTTAATTCATCATTCTGCAGATAACCTTTTCTGCGTATAATTAAAAGAAAGTGCATTATGCTGTTTACAAATATACTTACAGATTAATGATCCTGATCCTGTTAAAAATGACAGCAAATGTAGAAGATTTTACTTATCACTGTTAAACCAAAATTATAATGCACGTCGGCGATGAAATGAATATGTGTACATTTCGGTTTAAATGCGTGCCTCAAGAAATTTAACATGAATAATTCCATCCTTAAATAAGAAGATAAAACTTCTTAGATTAGAGGAATGCTAACAACATTCAACATTGGATAACCAAAATCAGCTAACCTGGTACTGCTTATCAGCACATGTCTTAAGTATTTGATTAAATAAAATGCTAGTCGTGCATCCCAATGTGTACACAAAATTCAAAATATGTTTAGTCTTGTACACGCAATTCGATAAACTGTTGGTAGTCCAAATTATAGTTCTAGTGGAACATTCCTCATTGAATATACAAGCGCATGAAACTAGTTCAGTTTAAGAATAAATAGAATTCGTTTCATTTCTTTTTAAATTACAGAATTTGGGACATGCACCAGTTAGTAGGTTCAACTGCACGATGACATGCTTTATACACCGATCAAACATTGCAATAGTTCACTTATTGTAACTTCTTCGCTCGATGCAAATGTCAAACATGATTTTATGATTCACAAATAGGTATTCAGAAAATTCTTTTCTTAAATTCATGACACACCAAAACTAGCACTCAACTTTTTTCACCATTGGTAAACTTCAATTGTAACATCATTTACATGTGTATTCCATTCACTTGAATCTATATAACCAACATAACAAAACTCGAACAATGAAGATCACAACTTCAAACCGTTTTCTCTTAATCGTAAACAAATCTCTACTTCAAAATTAAATTAAGATTTCTTTACCGCCATATCGTTTTTCCCCATGTAAATTTCTTATCTTCAACTTTATATTCTAACTTATTTTACACTCTATATCACTCATTTCATATAAAGCTTCCTATTTCTTCTGTTCAAAATCTTCCTACTTGCGCTATTTTCAACTTAACAATTTCATGCTTATTCACACTGTTCGTTTAAATATATTTTCTGTGAAATGTAACAGAGGGATGTGGAGGTTAAGTTGAATTTCTTTCGAGATGCTTAATATAAATCTGATTGCAAAAAGAAATAGCAGATCCTGCATATTCCCAAATTGAAAACTATTTGTTAATCATTTCTACATTTCGAATAAAAGAGCAGCATAATCAAAATAAACCTCAACAGAAATTCTTCAATCCTCAAATTCTTCTCCCAACGTAAACGTAACATTCAAAAAAAGATGTGCATACACACCAGAAAAGAGAAAAAAATACAACAATCCGAAAAGGTCAAGTATAAACAGAACGAGAATAATCCAGATGATACGCAATCCATTGAAAAAGACAAACCACATTAACAACGTTATTGTTTTATATATGTACAAATATTATACTTAAAGTAAACATGAACAAAAGAGACTAACATTGCTTACTACTCAACACCAAATGTGGATAAAATGTGGGTAAAAAATTAAAATACAAAGCGACTACTACGGTAAATCAAGTCGTGAAACATCGTGAACGTTTCTATGAAAAGTTAAAAACAAAACGCCATTATCTAGAATGAAATATAGAAGTGGGTAGGTGACAAAATAGACAACAAAGAGAAAAACTTAGACGACTACAGTGACACAATTACAGCCTATAAATGAGCCATTAATTACCTTGAACAATTGTACTCCTATCACAGCAAACATAAACTGCAAGAGGTACGTCACTAGCATAATGTTGCCGATAGTTTTTATGGCAACTATCACACATTTCACTACGTACTGAGGAGAATCCGCGTGTACGGAAAAGAATTGTAGTTAAAGATGCATATCAATTCGAAGGGTTATACATGAACATATTTAAATAACATCCCCCGTGTCGTAAATCTAAGAACCACCACTTATTGTTCATTGAGACGTTTTAGTATTTCCGTCACATAGGCTACATTTGTAGCCGTCTCGTTACTAAACGCAACAAAGTAGATTTATCGTTTCCTTCATTTCTAACGCATTGGCAACATGTCCATCCAATTATAAGGTTGGTTTTCTTTCATTTGCAGGTTGGTCTGGAAATAACTCTATAACAACTACACAGCACAGATTATGGTTTAGTAGCAAAGATAAAATTAAATAAGAATAACTAATGGAACAAAATTTCAAAGCAACAAAACCAGTACAACTAGTTAATTCATCAATATAAGCCCTTCGCAACGCATCGATGATACCGTTGGATGTATTCATACACAGGCAATTTTTCTCTTCAATTCACCTAATTGAACTAAAATCAAAAACAACTTTATCTGTGAATAAATATACAAAACTCTTAACAATTTTCAAAACGTAGTTTTGTCCATCCATCATAATAGCTACCCTTACCAGTGTTCAGTTCAAATAGTATTCAATTTGTTAGATTTCGGGAAACAATAGCGAAATTTGTTAAATTAAATTAATCTAAATCTCTTAGAGTTAAAGAAAAATGAACCAACAAATTTGCCGATATTTTAAGAAAATTGTTATAAACGTGTCTATCAATACCGCGTATATGAACTTAGTAATATTTTTTTCTTCAGTTCAGACACTTCAGTTCCTCTGAGTAATCTAATTGCTTTAGAAAATATGTTAAAATTCAAAATTGAAAGGTTTAGCTATAGCAGCTTTTCAAAATTAAAATGTAATGGTAAATTTATTGTAAAAAAGAAAATCCGTCCGAGTTTCAAATTGAAATCAATGTACACACTTAATACACAAAAATATCGAACGCTTAACTAAATAGCGTCTGAATAAATGATAAGATCACGAAAAACTAACAAACTAAAGAGGTAGAGTGGATGATTTGTTGATTCTATCGAACATGAAACGTTTTTTTATCAATTTCACTTTTACTTGGGTACTGTGTACAAGGGTACACACTTTTTAGAACCCAAAAAATTACAGATTGTATTCATAAAAACGAAAAAGAAGAGAAAAACGACTTTGTATAATTTACCATACCGTCGAGAGGAGGAACCGGGGGTATCAAAAGGCTGCAGCAAGGGATAAGTTAGAGTATGGTTTCAAATGGAAATCATTAGAATTCCATTCGTAAAAGCTCCTACCGATGGAAAATACAGTTGAAGAAAAACATCAACAACAACAATTTAGAAGATCTATACAGCGCACCTATTTGGGATACCGGGTAGCGTAGGATGAAGTATACGGTAAAATTAGAGCGCTCAGATCAAAAGGAAGTAACACAGGAAGTAAAATAAAATGAAAACTCAATAAACGTAAGGAAACGAAACTCCAAATCAAACACAAATCCGAAAGTAACGAAAATAAAACAACGCTTGGCCGCAGGTTTGCGTCCTACCTTATACAACTGCACTCCGATAACGGCGAACATAAACTGTAGCAAGCAAGTGACCAGCACAATATTGCCGATTGTCTTTACTGCTACTATAACGCATTGCACAACATGCTGAGAATTATACATAAGAATGAAGAACATAGAAACGAAGTTGAAAAGATAAATGCAGGTTCAGTCGTACAATCCCAAAAGTGCGATAAAAATGCGGGTTCAAACCGATTGCAAAATTAAATAAATGCCAAGGTTTGATCACTCCAACGTCTACCATGCACTGCATAGTCTGACGTTCACGGGGAGAAAAATATGAAAACCCGTTCCGAGCTGGCATATAGCCGCTAGGCATCGACATTTGTGACCATCCTATGTAAAAATCTAAGCTTAAGGCAATGGTGTTGGTATGCCTAAGCCGAATTAGAAAATAAACACGATATCCCGACCTTTCTGCCACTTTGGACCTTGGCCACAATAAAAAGACATACCTTTAATCCTTTTGCACGATTAATTGCACGCAATGGTCGGAGCACTCGTAGAACTCGTAGAATTTTTATCACAGAGATCGCACCAGAACTATATTTTGTGGAATAATGAAAAATAATGTATTCGATTTTAAATATACCCTCTGTCCATATCCAATCCATTCATACCTGAAGAACATTGATATTAATGACACGCATACGACAAGCAGATCCAGTAAATTGAACGCCGATCTGCAGAATGCACCGTCGTGAAAGAGAAAACCATACGATACCAATTTCAGGAGCAGCTCGATCGTGAACACCGATGTAAAGAAATAGTCGAAGTAGTTCAATATCTGGTTCCGTTCGCTATTGGCATTCAAGGGGTCTTCCGCAGCAAGCATGGCTGATGAGAACATGATGCACACCAGAATAATGTTGCCAAACGTACTGTGGTTGCAGAGCCAGTGGCAAAATATGCGGAACCTAGCGGAGTGTACAACAGAACTCATTAGATCAGCAGAGGAAAATTTGCTAGTACAGTGGCAACGCATAATAGCAAACAAAGAAGTTAGTTGGACTGATATGTTCTACTTTGAATATCTGGCCTATACAGCAAGGCGTCATACACACGGGAATATTCTTTTGTTAACACAATGCAGAAATGAGCAGGGAGGAAGTTCGCTAATTATCCAATCTGCAGCTATTTTTAAAGTTATCCCATACTTTATTTTAGTTAACTACTGAATTATAGATAAATCAACATTCTGAACTTTTTTTTCTTTTCCCAGTCAGCTCGCACCTATGAGCACTGTTGACATAAAAATTGTATGTGAAAATGCGGTCAAACATGCTTATAGCCATTACCGGTTATAGCTGTGAGCTTGTCCATATGCTGGAATTACATGACGCTACACAAATATCTCTCATTTGAATTCGGTAACAACTCAAATGCAAGAGAATCAAGATTTAGATAATATGGAACAATGTAGTTATTGTGAGATAACATTGTTCTCAAGCAGGATCATCAGAAAAGCATACTACTTATTAATTAAAGGACTCAAAACAAGCAAAAGGAATTGCAAACACATTAATATGGTGCAACATGGATAGGCTTGTACACAGCATTGCTTCAACCACCAACAGGATACCATTGTACTTCGTAACGCGTTCGTATTTTAGGAGCAGGGTAAAAGGAGTCAACAATCTTCGGCATCAGCGATGAACAACGCGCAACGTGCCTTTTATTATAGCAGGGACGAGCGGACACAATCAATGCATTCAGAAAAATATTTGTAATATTTCAACCTGTTTGTTTTAGACAGTATGAAAAACGCTGATCCATCTGGTATCGGTACGATGGTATTGACGACATTTAACTCGGACATACGGCGTGGCCTAGCCACCCGAAGTCCATCTTCTTGTGAATCTATATATCAATGTGCAAAACAAAAACAAATGGAAACGAAAACGAAATATACCATTAGTACCATGTGTCAAGGGCACTCGACTCTGTACGGACGGTTCGAAGCAAACTTGGACATAAGTGTAATTATCCTCTGCCTAGCTCCGACACCGTCAGTATTGTCGAGTGCCCATATGCAATTACCTGTTCGTTGGGGAGAAAAGAAGCAGTGAGTTTGCTTTAGGAATAGGTTTTTTCGATTTTTTTACACTCAGCTCCGATAAACGACGTGGGCGAGCAGATGCAGTCGGAGGTTCATCGAAAGTCTCACCTAAAATTGTAGCGTACAAAAGAAATGCTTATCATCATAGGCTAGGATTACACTTTAAGCAGCGATGGTTGGTTATTCGAATAACTAAGTTTTTAACATGATTCTAGCGTAAAGCTCTGGTGAATTGCTGCTCTATTGAAACGACTGAAAATATAAAGTTTGCGAAAAAAAACCACTAATAAAAATTACGAACCTTGAGTATCTTGCTCTTCATAACCCTCGTCATCCTCAGCCACTGGTATTTTTGATTCGGAATCATGTCCTTCGTACTCATCAGACCTTAAATATTATATAAGCATAATGCATTGATCATGCTGCAGTTATTCAATTCGCCTTCCAACCATGTACTTTGGTCCACTCACATGTTCATTGGATCATTATCAGAATCCAGATTGTCTTTGTCATGATCCATAAATCCGTCGTCACCATGCTCGGTTGGAGTTGGCTCATGAGATAGTTTTTCCTCGCCTTCCTCCGGATTGTCTCCTTCGTCCTTTTCGACAGTCGTCAGCGAATCCGCATCGGCCAAATTATCCACAGCAATAGCCAAGAACACATTTAAGAGAATATCTAAGGCAAGCAAATTGTGTTAAGGCAAAATACGAAACGTAACACGTGTGCCTGTTTTTAACAAACTTTAACTATTTTTATGTTTTTTTAAAAGGATACAGTTACCACATATGAACAAAATTATGAAGTAAATGCTGGCAATGATGCCCATTGAAGCTACACCTCCATAGGCCTGAATTCCATCGTACATTACAGTATTCCAATCTTCACCGGTTAATATCTGCACAAGAGAAAAAGTTCAGTTAATATTTTATTCTTCATATTTCTAATTGTCGGCTTGTCTTACTTGAAATACCGTCAATAAGCTTTGTACGAAGCTATCGAAGTTTGAACGAGGCTTGTCGACGGAGCTGTTAAAGTTAAACTTTCCTCCAAAGACCTGCATACCCAAAAGCGCAAATATAACAATGAACAAAAACAGCAGCAAAAGGAGGGATGCAATGGATTGTATAGAGTTCAGCAGTGATGCTACTAAATTGGACAGTGATTGCCAGTACCTACGGGGGAAAAGAAATATTCATAAAAGAAACTCCGATGAACCGTCTAACATGGTCTACTTACTTGGTTACTTTGAACACACGTAGCAAGCGTACACATCGCAGCACAGAAACCCCGAGTGGGGGCATGATTTGAGTACTGGTAAGTATCATCTCTCCTATGCTTCCAATAACGACAAAGCAATCGAACCGATTGAACAAGGACGCGAAATATACTTGAAAGCCCAAACTGTACATCTTAAGTAACATCTCCATCGTGAACAGGGCCACGAAGAACATGTTTGTGTTTTCTAGAAAAAATATCAATTTTCGAGAAAATATCCACTTTTATCGTATTAACATGTTTCAAGAGATGTTTCGGTAGGATAGTAGTTACCTTGAAAGTCATCGAGCCATGGCGGCTGCCGATAGTGCTCCGTGGCAAGCACACCAGTGTTTAGGAATACCAGTATAATAATCAGCCAGTAAAACGCCTGGGATTTGACTGCCTTACGGCATGCGCGACGTAAGCGTCTATTGACGCGCTCGAAAGATTTTCGTTTCCGGGCACACCATGACTCCTGTCGTACTTCACCGTCTTCGCCAAGGTTGTCCGATGAATCTAGCTCAATCGTATTTTTCGTTTTTCCTTCTTGCAACCCACTGGCCTCGTTATCAGGATCGATATCTTCGGCTTGTGTGATCCAATCCAAGTATCCGCAAAAATCTTCATCGTTTTGTTGCTTCTCGCGTAGCTTTTGAAAATCTCCACGATTCTTTGCCTTCGTACGCTCCTTCGAAAACTCTCCGCTCAACACACCGAGAATAAGGTTCATCACGAAGAATGCACCCAAAATGACCATCGAAATGAAGTAAACCCATTGCCAGCTGCTTCCCATAGCATCTTCGATCTGTAAAGGAGAAGAAAGTCAGTAACAGAATGATTCTCTAATAGCATTTCGGAGCACTCACGTAGTATAGCATATCGGTCCAGCCCTCCAATGTTACACACTGGAACACCGTCAACATCGATAGACCAAAGTTATCGAAGTTGGTGATGCCGAAGTTCGGCCCCTCCCAGTAGTATCGGCATACCATTTCCGGCGATATAGTGTCACAATGAAACCCGTCTTCTCCGCAGGGATGTGGATCATCCATAATTTCACCTGCGGGCAGCAGAGCAACTCGTGAACAAAGTTATGGTACGACAACTTATGACATCTCTTACCAGTTTCATTGTGGAAACAAGATTTGTGTAATTTTCCCGAGAAAAGCTCTAGTCCTATGATAGCGTAGATGATTATCACAAACAATACCAGCAGGGCTATGTGTAGTAAAGGCACCATGGCACGTAAGATCGAATTGAGAACGACTTGTAAACCTTCAAATACAAATCATTGTTACACCAGTTAGTTCAGTTCAAATTAGGACAGGTAGAACTTTTAACTTACTAGGAACTCCTGACACCAATCGCAAGGGACGAAGGACACGAAATGCGCGAAGAGCTTTCACATCAAATCCTTCCTTCATGAGATTTGAAAGTGCGGTCGATATCATGCTATGGAATGCAATAAATAATCAGAATTAATTATACCTGCCAAATGGTAAATCATATGTTTCTAAAGTTGTTCATTGACATCTCCAATTACCTATTGGACATTTCTAATTACAAAAATGAGGTCCTGACAACGATTCGACTTAGCTGTTACTCAAACTGTATAGCATAAAAGCAGGGTACTGTTTTTTCTGATTTCCTAAATTCACTTCACACATTTCAATGACAAAAAAGTAGTTTTACAGCCTTGGTTTATGTTTTAACATCGCGGGATGATTTAACATCGCATTATGCTAAACTTATAATAAAAAATTATGAATTTGTTCAACTTTTTATTTCCTATGAGGCTAGATATAAGATCATAGAGTAAGCAAACTCGAAAATGGTATCTAAGCGGCATTTATATATCCTGCAATAACTTTTGATCAGCTACAAACAAAACCTTTTGCTATAGGATTTTGTCATGTATTATCCATGTGTAGACGAAGACTCAATGCAGTACTTACCCTATAACAACAATTGTGAAATCAAGTATGTTCCATCCGTTCCGTAGGTACGACCCCGGATGCAGTATGAACCCGTATGCGATCAGCTTCATTATGCACTCAGCAGTAAAAATCACTAAAAAAATATACTCGATCTTCTCCAGTGCCGCGTTCGTGCTATTGGAATCACTGTTAGGAAATGGGGTGTATACAGCTAAGGCAACACAATTGGCAAAAATAGTCAGCAGGATCAAGTATTCGAAGGGTCTGCAAAGAATACAAATAAGCCGGTCAGATAAAAAAGAAACTGGACCACTTTCAATCTTGATGACACCTACTTCCATTCGACTATTGCGATACATAGCTTCCGAAGCGGATTGGTACGAGTCAGACAAAACAAAGCCCGCATCGGCCGATCCGGCTGTGGCTTGACACCGGCACGTCGCGTTGGTTTTTTGGGTGCAATCGGTATGGTCGTGCCGCCAACATTGATGGCACCACCACCTGTTGCTCCCAGCGTTTTCGAGGCTCCGTCAGCCAACAAGGACGCTCCGGAGGCGTGTGGTCCGCCCCCCATGCCACCGCCGTTCATATCGGCGTCCTCCATTCTCGCTGCCGCTTGACTCATTGCCGTAGTCGACTTGAGGGTCGTTTGCCATACATCGGACAGCGAGTGTTGTCGTTTGAGGAAAAACGAACGCGACGGTCCCTTCTTGGCCGGTCGCTGTGCTGACGATGCTAGCGCCGATTTCTTCGAGACTGGTTTCTTGCCCGCTGTAGCGTCCGCCGGTTGATTTAAAGCACGCCCTTCCTGGTCGCCGTCTCCTTTGGGGGATTTCTCCGACGCCGGCGATTTGTTCCGCGAGAAGGACTTGTTTAGTATGCCAAGAAGCTGACTATGTTGCTCCCGCTGCTGCACATGGCCCGCTGGTACTGGCGGAGCAAACGAACCGACGAGGTCGGGGCTGTGAAATGCACCGATCAATTTATTCCCCGACGACAGCACATCCTTCAACTTGTGACTGTTGCGTGCCGGATTCGAGTTTGTCGATTCCCCCGATTGGGCTCCTATAAGCAACAAAACAACGACATATTTAATACTTTGGACACCTGCAGAATATGTATACGATTTTTCAAGAGTTTCCGTGTGCCGTAGTACTGGTTGTCGAAACCGATAGCGCCCAAGAGAGTCCTGCAGTGCGACCAAACCCATCAACCATCCTTCAACTCGGAAAATTAATTTATTCACCAGCACACAGGGGCCGATGGCAGCCTTACCAAACGGAATGCTTTGAAGATGTTTCAACTGCTGATCCGCGAGCATACTATCTTCTGCAGAAGTCATGTTTTCCAAGATTGATGAGCTACTCGCTTTCAGCCGTTTAAGATCCACAGTTTCACCTGGTTTACACCATCATCAGTGTCTGTATTTTTTTATTTTTCGTCCTACTCTAAATAACTTATCACCCTGTTAACGGCGGGCCTCACATCACTGCCGCGTCCCCAACGCTACGTACGCACGCAACAGCACATAATTTTTGCAACTCAGTGTCTGTTTTAATGGGTCATCCATCCCATCGGTCATCATCGATTGCCGGAATTGCATAGGAATGTACAACAAGCAAGCATATAGCATCATGCCAGCTAGAAGAACGCACTTTCGTTGCTGCGACCGCCGCTGCGTCTGTTTCTTTGGTTATCAACGTCATGTCCGGATCAGGAGTAAATTGGCACTCATTATTAACAAATACGATTAATCATGGCACACGATTCGGTCCAACAGGACAAATCCCATTGCGAAGGGATAACCACTATCCACTCTCATTACGGAACACACTCCGCGGAGCACTTATTTCCGATTCAGTAGTCTATTCTTACTGCCGCCGTTGTTCGGTATTCTGATTGGGTCTACTCCAGCGAGGAGGTGCGAAGGAAAACACGAAATTTCCTAATAACAGCATTGAACACATTTCAGTTACTGTCCAATAAGTAATCTATGCTACTTTGGCATACTCCGTAAAAAGTTACTTTCAATCTACTGTTAACTATTCTTTATTAAGCTTAAAAAACCTTGTTTCGAATGCTAAACTGTGCAAGATTTCACTAGTATAATGCTTGGTTGGTCTTCAGTTTCTTACTTCCTACTTGCATTACTTGTGCTCGCCAATCCTCTCAGGAAGGGAAAGTGAACACGTTTCTGCTCGTATACGTGGTTGTATTTGTGTCGTCTTTCACTATTGCGCAGAAGCTTTCGGGACCCCGTTCACCGTTTTCCCCACATCATTCCACAGGAAGAAAACAATATCCTTTTCCTCAATGCTTCTCTCGTGTGCTGCTCCTCTTTCTCTGTCGTTCTTTCTCTCTTTCGCACTCTATTTTACTTCTTTCCACTTTCTCCGTAACTCATTCTCGTACTATCTTGTTCATCTTTTTATACTTCCTTTATCTTATCGCTTTAAATACAGATTCGTGTTCCACTTTTTTAAAATTAAATTAAAAAATTTAGAACGATTTAAATTATTTGAATATCTTAATTATTATTTGTACGATACACTTGACAGATGAAAGATGATATACTTAACATAGTTGTTTTGTTTTTCATTTCTTTTCCTCTGTGTGCCATCAGCACATCAAATTTTCATGCCACTTTCTTGTTGTGGCACTTCACATGACATCATACGATAATATTCACGTTATTTTATCAATTTACTTCGAAAAAGGGGTTTAATTTAAAATTATACAAATTCATAACTGAAATGAATGTGTGAGTTATTGGTTATAAACAAAAATTCAGCGGCGTTTCGATTGGTTCATACTTGGTATTTATAATTCATTCGAGGATGACGTGGTAATCGCTTATCTAAACTGTTTATCTGACCTCCTGTGTTCCAAACAACACCTAATTTCTGGTTAGAAAGATATCCGCATATTCTCCCGACCTCACATTTCTTTTCGCATATTTTCTGTTGTGCGAATGATTCATCTGCACTATGTGGGCACAAAACTACCCCCGTAAATATCTCTATGGTTATGAAAACTTGAAGAAAAAAAACTATAAATTTGAAAGTCACACACAGATTCAGCTCATATACTATATCCACAGGAAAGGTCTAAGCGCTATGACCTTCTGTAGGAAATAGCTCGTCTGTGCACAGGTAGATTCTTGAGTATGGTGGAATGTCATATTTGTGCTAACATTTATCCTTTGCACGTAAATATAAGCGAATGTTTGTACGTTGCCAGTTATAGTCAATAGCATTTGCATACGTTCAGTCACTACAATAGCTTTATGAATGGAGAACAATACACACAACAACAACAAACACATTTGTCTAAATTTGCTTGATTTGATTGCCACTGGTTTTTAGCAATGCTGGTGGTTCAAGTGAAAATACTATTTTCGTCCATGCGAGACACATCCCTCCTTCTACACAGAGTATACGAACAATCACGAAATTACATTCTCCTCGTTCAATGCAGCTGCAAAACTTTCATCCTCTTATCACGATTATTTTCAAAGGAAAATAAGATCCATTCCGTTACCAATACAGCACAGGCCGTCCCTCGGAGATTGATAATCTTGGTAATAACACTTTTGTGATAGGCATCCACAAAATCGGAGAAAACACAAAACATGATTTTTGTTCTATAGATCACTTACACAACATATTAAATATTCGATCGACAGTCGGTATGATCCACGCGCATTACAGAACACTTTCACTGCACAACCACTTGATTCATTATACGCCTGTTAATTGTGTTTTTTCTTCCTTTTTGGTTTCAGCTAAATCATGCCATAGCGCAAAAAAAAACGAACAAATAGTACAAATCACGCGTTCTTACTTTCAAGCATCAATTATGCGCAAGCGCGTATCACTCAATTCTCGACACTACCGGGCCCGGATCTGATGAAACACATTGCCTACTCCGGTCCACGGAACTTTTCCCGTTGTACTTTCATACACATTTTTGTTACCAGTTAAAAATAGAGCTCCCTATTACGGGTTACTCAATGGCAATTCCGGAAAAACGCGCTTCAACTGCCCACCTTTCTTCTTACCTTACGCAAAATCGAAGTCAACAAGTTTCGTCGTTGTACGATTTATGATTCCCCGATTTCCGATTATCGACAATTGATCGTATTTTTAACGCTGGTCGCACTTCCGTTTTGTACTTCGAAGATTCGTCTAGATTAGCTTCCGTCTGCAAAAACCGGGCAACTTGCTTAGCGGATCTCTCGCGACTGATTCGATGTAACTGCGAGTAGCCAAGGATGAGCAAAAATCGTGTAGCGCATGCGCTTATGCAGTTGATAAGTAGCACTTCAAACTTTAAGTAGATGAATCTTCATTCAATCTTGGAGCAATGTAAGCTGTTTCCATCTATGTACACAATTAATTTGATAATCTGATGATTTAATTTCATTACCGTTAGAACTGAAATATTGTAAATTGTTTGAAAACCATGTGCAACTCATGTGCACTTGGTGTTTTTTTATCGTGGGTGTTGGCTTCCATGACTTCACCACATAGTTGCTTTTAAATATAGTTGCAAAGTCATCCTCTATATTACGCAAAGCCTCGTAGAAATCTAGCTTGAAAAAAGTTATAATATTATCAAAACTATACTGCAAAACCATGTGCGAGCAAGATATTCGAATGATAATTTGAACGATATGCGCGGTTTGTTTTGTTGTCAGTTTCTAAACTGCCAGGACTGTGAAGAGTCAAGAGATAATGTTGAAACGAGATGGGTTAATCGTGCTCTGCCATTTGTTTGAAACTAGTTTGACAAATTGCAATTTAGCTTAAAATCGGTTTGAGCCGGAGTGAAATTTCAATTTCACTACATTATAAACGTCTTCTGCTCAGCGGAGTGAGCTGTCAAACACCATGGTTCCCTCTCGCCTAGATATGCTTGATTTCATAATTGCCTAGTGATTTTCCTTGCAAATTGTTTAAGGAAAACAGCGCATAGTCTCTTGTGTTGGTGTTGAACGTACTCGTGTGTTGCGGAATATCCAGACAAAAGATAAATTACATCGTAATTAGTGCGGTTAAGTATAAGATTCCAACTAAATACATCGGAGTCCCATTTCAAAACAAACTACACACCACCGTAATCATTGATTACATCCAAGGTTGGTCTTGTTGCAATGAATTGCCATGGTCAATAAGCTGAATCACAGAGTAGTTACTTCGTTTGTTTTACAGAAACTACCCAGATTATAATGCTATAACCCACCGAAGTTAGATGGAGAAGCAACATAACAATGATCAATCTGCTGCAGATGCGGACTGTGGCGCCGACACTCTTACCGACAACTCGTATGTGTCCAGCTCGGGCAGTGATTCGGATGAAAGTAACACCAGCCTGCTTGAAAAAAACTCGATCCTTAGCGACAAGTTTATGCTGCCTAAAGATCTGTGCGAAAATGCCACTATTTTCCATGAATTCTTTTCACCGTCGCTATGGGATTCGCTGCCGCAAAATTGCCGGCAGCATTTGATCAAATTCCTACCTATATCTCCGGAAGACCGACCATTGGAGCCAACTAAGCTGGTGCATGACCTATTTGCACATAAATTGCATCGGTTTGGAACGGATCAAATGACCGTGTTCCAGCACAATCTAGCAGAAGGAAACTTCCGTTCGGACATTGCAAAATTGCGATGCAGTTTAGGAAAATCATTGCGGAAGGAGAGAAAAATGTTGGAGCTTCAAAGAATGGCACGGTTAGCCCAAAATGTGGTGCTATCTCGAGAAGCCACTCTACTGGCGGAACTACAAGCTAATGGAGGGAGCTTCATGCCCCCTGCTTTTCCTCCTAGGTTTGCGCCTTCTGGTTATCGCAATCGATGGGCTCGACAGCTTCACGGCACAAAGCAAATGGAAAAATGTCGTATAAATGCAAAAAAACGATATTTGCGAGAAATTTGTAGCGTCTCTGAATTAGCAGGTATACCGTTAAGTATCTCCGATGAGGAAGACTGTCTCGATGCAATACCCTCCGGACCTGTGCGCAAGCAACGTAGAATGTTCGGTGCTGTTCCGCACGTATCTAGCGACAATTCGCAATCCTTACATCGACACGGATCGGTTCACGGAAATAATGCTGCCTTTGGAGGCGGCCACAAACGAACATCGCACCCTAGTGGCACTAGCGGCATCGGTACCAATGTTTTCGATGGTACGAACTTTGTAACACCAAAATTATTTGTAGTAACGGACGAACACTACCAGAAACTGTTGCTACAGTACCGCAAGCGAAAGGTAGAGGAACCGAACCATCCGGAGCTTGACTTAGATGGAATGAAATTGAAAGATGTTGTGAGTCGTACACAACTGGCAGCTGGGTACAGAAGAATCTTACCATTACCAAAAGTGTACATGCCTGAAGCGATGATCGACGGATCTGTAGAAGATATTGAAAAAGGTAGATCTTTAAAATCGATCAAAGCAAGTCGAATGTCCTCCGATCAAGAGGATATGAAGTATATCCCAAATACGGCGATGATGAAAACGGACTCGGTGGTTGCGAAAGTAGAACCCTTCGAAAATGATGGTAAACTCATACCGAAAGTCGAACAAATATCATCCTCCACGTTTGACCTATCGAATGAGCAAACGGATATAAAGCTACCGGCAGCTGCGAAGTGTAAGCAAGAGGATATTGAAACACTGCTCCCAACGGTAACACCGGACCAGCCTGGCTTTGCAGATCAAAGTGATGAGAAAATCGTTGCATCCACAAAGAAACATCATACACCCCCGATGGTAAAACCCAGCAGCGAAATCGAGGGTGGCTCTGGACCAGTGATGGTGGATATATTAAATGGAAACGACACCCACGCATGTTTCCTATCTTTGGTCCGTGACCTTTTCTGCTCCAATCCGGACCATCGGTCAACAATGGGGGAGTTACAACTGAAGCTGGATGCATGGGCAAAGAGCACGACGGCAGCACGTAATAGCTGGTACGATGAATATCAGAACAACGGTGAATGGAACGTTACACTACAATCTGCGGTGCAATTTCTTACGGGAGATTTCCAACATCAGCCAGAAGATTTCGTTCCCTACATAGAGCATAAAGTCGCACTAAATATCCTCCAGTGGATTGGTGCCTCTCGGGACGGTGATTGTCGTCTCATGCCGCTGTGTGCATTTTGGCAGAGTCGCAAGATGGAAATGGAATTGACTTTCACGGGAAGGCACCCGAAAACGCCGACCATCGCAACAAATGTGCACGGAGCGGTCGTAACCCCGACCACTGGAAATACCGCTGGCAGTGCAACAGGATCGACGGCACTGGTATCTTCGGCAAAAGGTAAAAACAAGAACAGTATTACGAATACCAAGCTGCTGCTGCTCTCGTCAAACTCATCCTCGTCATCTTCCTCATCCCTGTCATCGATCTCATCAATGACAACCATCGGGGACGGAAGTCCCATGCTAGCCGAGGTTCCAACAGCAGGTTCGATGTCTTTGGGAGCACTATGCAGTAGCCATGTGGATGACGACGGATCAGTCAGTGAACGCTCTGTTTCACCTCCGCCTCCTCGTTTCCCCACCGATTGGGCTGTAAGGAAGGCGACCGATGAAGAGGTACGCAGTTTTCGTGAGCAAGAGAAACTGCGCTATGAAAATCCTCACATGGCCTTCACGTACAAACAGCACTCGTACGACAGTGTGGTGGGTCCGGTGAAAGGCATCTACACGCAGGTGCCGGGTATATCGAAAGCCCGCGGACACAGCATGCTTGTGGCAGATCGACCAAACTTCGTCACCATTCTCACGCTGGTTAGAGATGCAACGGCCCGCCTACCAAATGGTGAAGGCACTCGAGCGGACATCTGTGAACTTCTCAAATCGTCACAGTACATATCCCCTACCGCAACCGACCAAATTCTGCAGACTATCGTCAGCGGGGCTCTCGATCGGATGCACACCGAACATGATCCATGCGTAAAGTATGATGCCAAGCGTAAGATTTGGATCTACTTACACCGAAACCGCACGGAGGAGGAATTCGAACGCCTGCATCTTCAGTATCAAGGCTTCACCAAGCATAAAAAAACCGTTGTCAGGAAATCGACGAAATGTCACAAGGAAAATGCCTCACCTACATCGAAAATTGCGTCCGTGGAAAGTGCTCCCACGGACAGTTTAAGCTCAGTAGACATGGCCCACGAGCAGCCCGGAAGTGGGGACTTATCTAGTGGCGCAACAAGTCATTTAGAAATATCCAGTGCAACTAGTGGTAATGCTGTTGCGATAAAGACTCCCGTTGTTTCTGCACCCGTTGCATCGCCTTCCATCAAACCGGCTACATCTCTGCTGAAAAAACAACCATTGTCCGTACTTTCAAACGCAACACCCGATGAAATCTATTCTGCTGGAGGCACATTGACAAAGAAGGTAGTGCAGCCTGAACAGTCCAGGAGTCACACAGTTCAACAACAGCCACTGCTCGCATCAACGGAATCGCCAACAGAGCCGACAATGAATATAGTACCAAAAACAAGTGGATCTGTTACTATCATTACATCAACTGGCAGCAGCGTGAAGACGATAAAAATTCCGAAATCTTCTCTATCGTTGACAACCAAGCCAGCAAATGTTTATGGTCCGAGCAGTAACACCAACACCGTCAGCGGGGCGCAGATGGAGAACTCGTCACCATTAGAAAACGCGGTTCCTTCGTATTTAACGTTACCGCAAAAAAATGTGCTCGTATCAGCCTTTGTGTCCACTGCTAAGCCCACTCCGGAAACTGCCAGCATTGTTTCAACGGTCGGATTACGAAAAGCTCCCTCGATGCCGATCGTGCTACAATCGTCACCGGCCTCAACCCATTTACAGTCGTCTTCCAGTTTAGTGTCCAGTGCCACGGAGGTAGAGAAAAGAGTGCAACCCGGCAGTTCGGTACTATCCATTCGCCAATTGAACAACAACAGCACAGGAATAGTAGTTGCCTCGGGCCCAGCAAACGCGCCTGGTGCTGGCGTCCCTGACCAGTCGTCTCCGGGAGTATCGTCCCAAATGCTTCTCCAAACGAAAGCGTTGCAATTTCCCCTGAGCAATGCAACGATCGTAAGCTCGACCGGAGGAAACCCTGGGGTCAAAGTATCTTCCACTATGGTCGGTGTGGTAGCGCCGAGTCCCAAACCGATTTTCACTACGTCTACCGGGTCATCACACATCAAGACACTGCCGGCTTCCGGCGCTTCCATTCTTTCGCAAAGCACGCCTTCCGCTGTGGTCTCTACCGCCCTTACTACCGCAAACCTGCTACCGCAGCGAGTAGTGGTGAGCAGTAGCACTGCGTACACTCCAGCCAACAGTATGGCTGGATCGCCAAGCATTACGCTCAAGACTTCCGGTTTGGTGACTACCGTCAGTGGGTCGCAATCTACGGCGACAATCATTCCAACAAATGCCACCCACCGCGTGATACGACCAGCGACTAACCTCATCAGCACTATAACTCTGGCCAAGGGTCAGCAATCCGTGTTGACACCGGCCCAGCAGAAACAAATTTTGCAGAACTTACTCTGCCAGCAGCAGAAACAGCAAATTTTGACGGCCAAGAAAATCGGTCCAACCCAGGTAGTTACGTCATCAGCAGCCCCCGTTTCGGGTGAATCAAAGGCGGGAGAAACGACAAATCAGCCGGCGGCCACAGTGTCGCTGCTGCAAGAAAACCAAAGGTTAGCTGGAGCCGTTTCCACCTTCAAGCTTCAACACCACCCGAACGCAAATCAAACTATCCGAGCCTTGTCGCCCCAAATCGTTCGAATAACGCCTACCCGCGTGAGTGGGGTACCAGCTAGCGGGTCGGGATTGGCAAGCAACTCCGGCAGTGCCAACTCCACCACGACAATCGCCGTATCCTCGCCAATGTCGCCGATGTCGGCGGGGATGAAAATGATGAAAGTGCATCCGTCTGGTATCCTCACCTCAGCCGGTACTCACACCATGCTACCTGCTGCGACGGTGGCCACCGGTAATGTGGTAGCCGTCTCTGCAGCAGCAGCCGGATCAACGGCAATGATGCGCGTGCTCAAAACGGCCACTGGTACGACGACGGTGATTAAAACAGCGGGAGTACATGGTACCTCGCCAGTAACAACCCAGCTGTCCCCACAAACGCGCACCATCCATCAAGCCAAGCTGCGGAAGGACGGTTCTTCGCCGATCGTGTCGAAGGTGACGGTGACACCGAATGTTAGCACCGCCGGACAGCTGATACCGCTTGAAAGCTTGTTGCAGAAGCAGGGCATCACAACCACCACCAGTGCCAACTTGCCCGGTGGCGTTGTTGGAAATACCTTCTTGAAGATTGCCAGTACGGGCAAGGCGGGGCAACCGCAGTTTTTGCAATTTTCTACCAATACCACCAATGTCGCCACCGGTACTCAGGTTACTGCAAGTGTCTCACCGGTTACCTCAGTCAGCGGAGGTGGCCATCAATACGCGGTGCTGGCGCAGAACGCACGAAACATTATTTCCGTGACGCCCAGCACGGCCGGAACTACGAACCGCCCGGCAAATATGCCGATAACAATCGTCTCCTCGATGGCACAAGATGTTAACGGTAAGCGAGAAGTCGACTAATTTTCTACTATCATAGACCGATTTGTAATTAACACTAGAATATATTGTTTTGTAATCTTGGCCGAATACTTTTTAGCGGTCTTTTTGACCGCTCTTTTATGAATGCTATAATTTCGCCACATTTAAAAAGACAAAATAAGATTATGTTTGCGTTCGTGCTCTTACGATCATAACGATAAGCACGTTAACAGCGAATTGAATGTTTTAGAGCGTTCCAGTTCGGCAGTGCACCAGAGTGGATCGTTAGCAGTGCACGGGGTTCCTGAAATAGTTAGCGAAAAGTAAGGTTATCTTACGGCACGGCCGCATGGTGACGTCGAGCTGGAGCTCAAGTCAGATAAGTAATCGTGCTGTTTGAGTAATCAAGCGGATCACGAGTTTCGTGCGATCTGACAAACGGAAGGAAATATTCCTTTCGTGACGGCGGGTGAACATCCATAATTTGACTGCGCACTAGCGTTGTTGGTTAGCAATGCTCCTGGTCGCATGGTGGCAGTCAAAATGTGACACGTACAGAAAATCAGGACATATGGCCTTAGTAGCCGGTCCTTAACCAATAGAGGTCTATGTCTCCAGGTTATCCCCAGGAAGCTGGATTCAATAGCCGTACTGGAGTAAATTCTCGCCAAAGAAGAAGAATGTTTTAGAGTAATTTGGATTTTTTTTACTTGGCGTAACAACCGGCTTCGGCCATGCCAGCCCCATTGGGGGCAGACTAGCCTTATTCCCTTTCCCTACGTGGTTAGTCAGTCCTCTCGTACAGGGAAGGATCTAGTCTCTTTTGGGATTCGATGCTATAATTATCTAATTAACACGTTGCATAACAAGCGTTTTAGCACAATGTTTAGTACAATTTTTCAGATTAAAATTTGTTTATAATATTTGTTAAATCGATTGTTTTCGAAGGCCAAGCAAAAATTTAGCTTCCCAAAAAATTATATAAAATATTACAATAATTTTTATGTTGCATTTTCATTTATTTATGGGTCGAAAACTTTTAAGAACTAGAACTGCTGTCACCCATATTTGGGTGACGCGGTACGGAACGTGTTAAACCAAAACCAAAATTGTACTTTTGTATTCCTTTTCCTTTGCAGATGGTTTAAAATCACCTGCCTCTACCCACGTCTCCGGGAGTGCAGCGTTGACCAGTATCGGCGCAGTGTCCACCGTATCGGCAGCAACCTGCGCCACGGTGCTTCCACATGCCACGGGTACCGGTAAACTGCCTCAAGCCAACAAGATTAAGCTCTTTGCCTCGAATATCGCAAGCGCAAGTTCCGGCCAGCAGCAGGGCACCATCATAGGCCCGAAAACATCGATGACATCCACGGTGTTAAGTGGTTCCGGTGGTGAATTCCTGAATGCAAAAATAATAGGCGTACGGAACGTGGCTGCTACTAAAATGAAAGGTGGATCTTCACTAAGGTAGGTCACATTTATTCTTGGATACTTACCGCTTAAAATACTCACCATCGGACGTTTACTTGCAGTATAATGAATGCGGGAAATTTGAACATTGCACACATCGGTGGAAAGCCAATTATCATTGCAAACAGTTCATCGTTGTCTGCTAGTTCATCCCTTTCGGCCAATACGGCGACTGGTATTGTTACGAACAGCAATAGCAGTGCCGGAACCGGCAGCACTATGGTGCTCACATCGAATGCAAACTACAGTAATGTTCTGCAGATTGACCCTAGTGCAAAAGGAAAGGTACGGCATATGAAGATAGATTAGAAATGTTCACCCAATGTCAAACATGTTTCTTATATTCATTCCCCTGTTTTCATCCAGAATGTTATAAATGCATCTTCAGTGTCCAGCGGAGAAGGAGATGGCACCGCAGGCGCGAGTGGAACGAACGTGAGTCAAACCGGCCACATGCAGACGCAAACCCTTATGCTTGGGAATCAGCTGGTGAAGGTTCAAACCATACAGGCAGCAACGGCCGGAAAACTGACACACCAGAAGCACCATACCATTCTGTCCGATGGTAGCGCAGCACAGCGAGAAACTATTTCCGCGCCGAGTACTATTTTAACGACAGCTGGTGGATGCACCGTACTGCCTCAACAACCGCAGGCGGCACCACTTAGCATAAGTGGAAACGCCGCTACCGGCGCTATGCCCAATGCACCGAAGAGTATTTCCGTAAACAGTGCCGTTGCTGCGGGCGTCATGTCAAAGTCAATTGTAAAAATTCAACCCGGAAGCAGTACACCCAGCAATACTACTGCAAAGGTTTGTTTGAAGCGTAATCGTTTCCTACCAACACTGTGACACAACAGTATCAAATGTTACTAAAACTAACGGCCAATCTCTCTGCAAATTCTCAGATCATCGAAATGGGTCAAACAAAACCGACCGCGCCAAATTCTCAACGAGTTGTACTAGCTACATCCAGTGGCCATCTGCTAACTCAGCCGATAATACTACCCTCAGGATTCCAGAGCTCTGGTCCGATCAATATAAAACGCTTAAAAGTAATACCGGTCAGCAAGCAATGCAAAAAGTAACTCTGTACAGCTTTCCAAAGGAATTCCGAAATTTGTTGATGTACACTCCGCGTACACTTATTAGTGCATAGCATAGTTTAGTCCGTGTAATAAAATTAAAATTAACTTTAGGAAAATTGATGATGTCTCCAACAAATTGTTTCTTTTTCAATAAGTACTCTGATATGAGAAGAGTGGCCTGCACCTTTCACATACTCGAAGAAAACAAAAGTATCTTCTTCTTCTTTTTTATATGATCGTCCTCGTAGACGAACTCTCTGTCCCTTTGTCCCCATCCCGCATGTGCACCAATAAGGGCTAGGATGGGAGGGTTTCGGAAGGACAAAAATCTTTTACGGACGTTGTGCCACGCGACGATCCCCTGAAGGGCAAAGCGAATGTCGCCGAGAGGCTTCCAGAGACAACCTTTGGATCAACAGACCAAAGTTATCCCGCTCTCGACGATGGGCTCAAACGAGATACAATTGACATGGTTGCCCACCAATTGATTTACTTCCGTTTACTACCCCCTAAAAACCTTCCCGAAGCACTCGCTGAAAGCTCCCAGCATTTTCCCTGGCGTCTTAACTGGGTGTTGGAGGATGAACCTGCTCGGGTTGATGCCTCGCATGATTGCGTCGGTGAGAGAGGCTCCACTGCGCCGGTTGTGCTGCCACTAGCTGTGCGTTTGGAGTAGCGATGTCGGGCCTGGCTTCCTCCAGCTCATGCTCGGAGACTGCCTCGTGCACGCGTAGCATCGCCTCGTTTCTACGCTCGAGCACTTCCATGGTTTCTTCGTCGGACAGTCCTGTTCCGCAGCCGCGGGGTGCGTTGGAGAATGTTTCGATGTTCTCTGTTCCAGGGTGTATTCCAGTATCTTTTTCTTCTTGGCCTGGCAAAGTGCTCCAAGTCCGTATGCCGGTTTTACTGGCGGTTTCGTCAGCGGCATCCTTTTACCTCATTTTAAAAAGCCTACGGACTTGGTCGCCTAGTGCCATTCTAATGACGACTTGTACTTTTCTACGATTGCATTGAAGCAGGTTAAAAAGTAATATAAATTGATATAATATAATTGACTTTTTTTTTGCTTTCGGGCATGCAAACTCAATTCAGAAACTTACATAGTGCATTGGGTCAAGTAAAATTCTTTTTATTCGGTATTATTATCAGC
Source organism: Anopheles ziemanni (assembly GCF_943734765.1). NCBI lineage: Eukaryota > Metazoa > Arthropoda > Insecta > Diptera > Culicidae > Anopheles > Anopheles ziemanni. The sequence continues at coordinate 44,635,992 of NC_080705.1, forward strand.
TATGTTTATACCGGAAATACCACTCACATATAGGGACGTCTAAACGTTTTCACTACCGAGTTTGTTTTGAAGATGACATAAATATAACAGAGCGTTGCTAGATAAACTACTTTTTTTGCAAGTTCCTCATTCCGTTATAACATTGTCTATTGCTATCGTCTTATGCAACCCGAAACCCCTATCCTAATTGTTTTCGTCAATATACATTGGGGCTAGACGCGGATGGAGCTGGAAGATGGCGTGAGAAGAAAAATTAAATTAAATGATGAACGAAATATTCACAGTTCATTTTTCTTTCATACTTACGCCCAATAGATTCCTCGGCACGTAACCTTCGCTGCCGGTAGAATCGCGTGCCCACCACCATTCCCGCTCCGCTTCATCTCCCTTCCGTATGATGATTAGCTTATCATTGACATAAAAGCTCAACTCATCCGGTTGTTGAGATTCATACGAAAACACGGCGTACACCTCGCCCGTGTTTAGTATGCCCAGTTTTTCCTGTATACCTGTGCAAAAAAAAAAAAAAAAAGAAGTCCTAAGTTAGAACCATCCCATATGTGTTGGTTGAATTTTCTGCTCATACGTACTGTAAAGATATTCCGAGCACCCGTCGAAACCCTCCTCATCTTCTTCGCATTTTTCGGCCGGCGTTTCGTGGTCGGACAGCGTGGCCGCAAACAGACAGGCTCCAGACTCTACCAGGAATTTCACCATCGGCAAATTGTTGCAACTTGCCGCACAGTGAAGCGGTGTCCACCCGTCGGAATCTTGCGCATTTACATCGCAACCGAATTTCACCAGGAATCTAAAAGCAGAGGAATCGAAATTAATGTTCGGCTCCTGCATCGCATACGCAATTCGGACTGGAAAGACGATAATTACTTTACTATCTCAAAATGTCCCGCACAGATTGCGTTATGCAGTGCCGTTATGCCTTCATCGTTTGCAGCGCTTGGATTGGTCACCTGTTCCATAGAATGATATGAGATAACATAAACATTATTAAAAAAGTTAAAGTAAAAAGTGTTTTTTGACACCCCGTTTTCAAATCAGCTTCTAGTTGACCAAGGGACTTTTTTCCAAAAAAGGTACAGCCTTTTACTCACCAACTAGCAAATCCAGCAGTGTACTGTTATCGTCAAACGATGCAACCCTACTGTAAAACAAGTTGAATCATGGAGAATCACCAAACTTACAACTAAGAACTCGAAATGGGCTAAAACAGATAATTTGTAGCTTTCTAGGATATACCGCGTTTCACAGGAGACCTCGCAGAAGTATGTTTTTCGACCCTTCGGTTAGTAGTGTCTACACCATCTACCTATCCAATACAGATCATTGCGGTAGATCCTAGACTGCTATGAATTTTCTACTGTGGAATCTGTTTAGTGTTCCAAGAAGTAAGTTTTATGATTAACCACTTTACAGTGCTTTACAGTAGACCTGCATTCTTTGACGGTCCAAGAATCCGTTTGCATTTGCGTGAGTGGTGAGTGAAAGACTGTAACTCTGAAGAAAAATATTATTATTTATTTAGCACTAGCTGATTAACCCGATTTCATCCGGGTAGAAACAAATTTCAAACGGAAGAATGTTTTCATTCAGTATTTTGAGTTTGACAATCTTAAATTTTGCTATATGGTGAAAATGCTATTTAGTACTATTACCTTTAGTCGACGAAACCATGTTAATATACTGCCCATACTTGCATATGAGTCCCATTTGCAAAATCACCACATTGAGAAAATAACGATTGAACATTTTTACATTAGATAATGTTTTGCTGTTATTAATGATACAAAATCTATGATTGGTTTATCACTACTTTTGTATTGTAACATAAACATTTCGTTGAGAACAAAAATAAACCATATGGGGGACAGGACACTTTCGAAGGCGAAAAAATACTGGCATCACTATCCGCAAACCGAGCGTTTTTGGGGGCAGAATAGCGGTCGTGCACTACTGCTCGAAGAAGGTATTCTTGCAGACGAAAAATACCGTCTTCGGGCGCGGCACATTCTGTCGCGAGAACGTTTTGAGCTCGTTTGGAGCAGCGGTTTGATGAGCGAAAAAAAAAGCGCGTTTCTTACTCACGCTCTTTTGCACCACACCACGCTTTGGAGAGAGACTCAGAGGAGGAAGCTATGTAGGGTTCTGTTTTTCTACGGGTTCTAGATGTAGAGTTCTGTGATTCTATATTTAGACATGGTACTTCAGGTTTGTGAAAAGTTTCTAGCGGTAGCCGTTCTACCAGTAAGGCTACGGAACAGTTGCATGCGGCGCGCTCTAAGTTGTTTATAAAAGCAGTGGATCGTGCAATCACACTTTTTTCCTCAGCTTGTTTACATTTCTCTCACATTTCTATATTGCTCCATTTTTCCTCTCATAGCGTTTGGCGTAGCTTTCGGCAATTGTTTAAATCTTGAAAGCATGCATTTCGGCTCTAAGCGTGCGCGTGGATTCAAATATTTAATTACTCAGGGAATGTAAATTCATACAAAATTATAATATCGTAAAATGTTCAGTAATTTAGAATACTGTTTCAAAAATATTTGTTACCGGTTAAAATTTTTTTTATAATTTACCGTATGCGTGAAAATGTTTGCACGATCTTACTTATATAGTTCCTGTTTTCTCTGGGCATACACATCATTGGCTTTCTTAGCATCAACTTAATCCTTAACTCGTACCTAAATAGGTTGTGAACGAAAAACCACGTTTTACTTAGTTAAGGACTTGCATCATGACCAAGTAGCAGTGTATTCGCGATTTGTCTCATGCGCAACTATCTCAAAAACATATTGCCATAGGAATATCCCGGTGGATCGTGGAAAAGGTCTTGGACAGGGATAAGGTTAGATAACTTTCCACGAGGCTCCGCCCTATCCCTCGAAACGCACCCAAAACTAGAGGCCGGTACAGCTAATGTTCTGGTCGAAACATATATGGCCCCCATGCTGGATTCCGGGTTAGTCACAATGGCGTTTTATGAAGGTCAAGGCTTACTCTAAACGCCGCCCAAGTATGACTAGCCTCCGGTAAACCATAGCCTGCATTTTAAGGAACTGCAGTGTATTCCGCAAGCGCATGGAGAATGGTTTTTTCTAAATGGTGCAAACATTATCACGCATGCGGTATTTGTTTGATTATATCCAACTAATTTTGTTTGATTAAATCCCCAAATGCAGTTTAAGTTTTTGTTCCAAATGGTTTAAGCCCAGGGGCAGAATGCACCACGTTAATTATTGTTCAATTTGCTGTTCATTGTTCCAGGAATATGCAATTGATGAAAGTTATTTTATTTTCAATAGTTTTTAAGAATCTAATATGATGATACACAGTTGGCTTTTTACTTCCGCTCACGCCTTCGCGCCTCCTCTCCTTTCATTTTCGGGTAGGAGATGTTTCGGGCTACAATATTAATCAAAGTATTGAAAGCACATATAACAAGTAACTGATTTTAAGTTGGGGTTTGCAAAGAGCATTGATAAATATTCTTCTCAAAACAACGTAGAATCACGCTCGTGCAAGAAGTTCAATGCATCGAGTGATAGTTCTACAAAAGGACCACCAGATGACGCTACTGTTATGGCAAAATCAGGCAAATTCCAACAACAACGCTTCGTGTCCCATACAAAACTTCGGGAAACGTTCTCAAACGGTTCGGTTTGCGGATAGTGATATTAGTCCCATCCTATAGCATACTTTGTTTACCTAGCACGTCAAAACATTGATGTTCGGGTTTTCATTCCATACGGATGTTTGCACTTTCTTCTTCTTCTTCTTGGAGGTCGTTACGCCATTCATGCCCTTGGTCATGCATGCCCGTTAAGGGCTTACGAGACTTGTTTCCCTGTTGTACGTGGATAGTCAGTCCTCTCGTACCGGGGAGGGTCCGGTCTCGGTTGGGATTCAAACCAACGCCGTCGAGGTGGTGAGCCCCGGCGCTCGTGGGTCGATTTTCTAACCGGCGCTACCGCTCGGCTGTCGCGGACCCCCCACGTGTTTGCACTATAACAGTGCCTAATTCGTTAAAAACACTTGAATTACATCCATTTGATGTTTATTTTAATTACTTTATGTTACAAAATTGTTCAAGTTTCAATAACTATGACTTATACTTAATTTAAGCAAAGAAATCATATATGGGACTGTTATGCGGGTACTTTCAATATGGGACGCAGTCAATTTGGTGTTTTTTTCACATTTGCATGCACTAAATAGCCATTTTCGTTATTTTTTTTTTTAAATAGGCTGAGTGAGGGTATTTTGGCCCACTAGAAAGTAGACCAATTATTTCAATGATTTCAAATAAAAATGCCCCCTAACATTTTTTTTAGTGTTGAGGTCAATTTATTCTTGTTAAACACCAAATTTGGAGGCGATTGCATAAATATTTTTCGAGAAAATCGCTTAAAACTGCGAAGCTGTCTCTTTTTTAAAAAACCATGCCGTAGGCAGATAGTTCGCCCACCTTGAGATATAAGCAACCACTGCGTAAAAAATTCTAAAATAATGTTTTTCTATAGCTTTGAGTGTTATTAGGAATTATCAAAACGTTACTTGAATTTTTAGAGCACGAGAAATAATTTTAATTTCGATGCAAAAGTGGGCCAAAATAGATGCAAGGAAATCTGGTTTCGATTGAAACGAAATTTGTATGCGTTCTGACACTGACAGCTGGCTGTCAGAAATTGTCTAAACGAAAATCCGATGATCTTGCAAAAAAGTGGATATTAAAATATCGGATTAAACATTTTGTCTTACTTATTTAACAAAAGTAAGAGTTAATAGCACATTCTAAATTATTATAAAGATTATTAAAACCATAAAACACATAAAAAAGGCATTTTTCATGTGGGCCAAAACTGGAACACAGGTGGGCCAAAATAGAAGCAAAGCGGGCCAAAATAGCGACAAAAAGCGTGTTCGGAAATTGATAATTTTTCAGTGAAAATATCAAATAAACTCTACAATATGAATTTTAATGCATGCTTAGATAGTTACTCTACGTTATCATACCAAGTTTATCGTAATATGATCGGTACAATTAATGCAACGATTTATTTTGTGGTGACCCTTCCCTAAGTGGGCCAAAATGGGTACTTTTACCCTATATTGAAATTGAACGTTAGTCATGGAGCTAACTCAAAAGTGATAAAAAGTCAAATGGGACTCATTTGCGAATAGATTTTGCATAAAATTAATCAATTGAAGCAAGTATGAGAAAAACTGTGCCTAAACTTCAGTTGGGAAGGGGTGCCCGTGGCGCAGCGGTAGCGCGAGGAAACACAACGCCACAAGGTATATGATAGCAGGTGTACACCAAACTAGATTTAAGGGTAGTCAATTTTGTTTTTGTATTTTTTGTTTGTAGATGTGATCACTACCCGGCAAGCAAAGAGAGTGTACTTTCGTAGGCGAGGAGTACGTTACGGTATCCTGAAACGTGGGGAAGCGCGGTGAGGTGAGCAAAAGTTTGCCTACACGAGAGAGAATCGAAAGATGAGTTGAATTGTGCAGGAGAAATACAGATGAACAGCGTACTTTTGGCCGATCGGCGCGAGTAAAAAAACTGCCAAAGCAGGCTTTGCAGCGCAGTCTAATTTTCTAACTTGTGCAGTCAGTGAACTTACAGTTCGGTCGCGCGTTTTGAACAGTAAAAATTGTGATTTTGTGTAGTGTTTTCAGAAAAACGGACATATGGCCATCTCCAGGTTGGCTTACGAAGGCCCAGGACGTTGGATTCAAGAACCGTCCGGTAGTAAATCCTCGCGAAAGTGGTAGAAGAAAAAATAGAAGTGTTGGTGTCTTACCCCAGAGTGCTAGCAACAACACGGTTATATTTGTCTTTCCCAATATGTTTTTCCTATCCGATGTAATAAACGGATAAGAATTCAAAGCAAAACGTATCCTTTTGTTTTTTCGTCTACTGGTGTACCCAAAACAACGAAAGAAACCAGCGCGTAAAGCGCGAACCGGTAGAAAGAGCGTAAGCAAGCGAGAGAGCATTTCCAGAGAACACGCTGTAAAAGCTAACTCTAGCCCGAAAAAGTAGTACTATCGTAAGTTGGCACGGAAAGAGCATTTTCTCTCCCGTTTCTTTGCAAGCCGGGTAGCGAAAGGAGCCCGCTAGCGGAAGGAGCCCGCAAGCGAAAGGAGCCCGGGCGCTTTCTGCCAAAAACATGCTGCAGACACCGGCAGACTCCTTGCGCTCGCGGGCACCTTGCGCTCGCGGGCTCCTTGCGCTCACGGGCTCCTTACGCTCGCGCGCTCCTTACGCTCGCGCGCTCGTCGAATCGCAA